>NC_039274.1:21448402-21678402 GCF_003368295.1 Carassius auratus
CTTTTTAGTTTTTTACTAAAATTGACTAAAACTTGACTAAAACCTTTTTGCGTTTTCGTCGACTAAAACTTGACTAAAACCTTTTTGTGTTTTCGTCGACTAAAACTTGACTAAAACTATCAAGTTTATAAGTGACTAAAATGTGACTAAAACTAAAAAGCATTTTCGTCCAAAAGACTAAGACTAAAACTAAAAGGGCTGTTACAAACTGTTTCAGAAGACATCTTTACACAGCCAAGTTAAGGTTGCTCATAATTCTTTGCAAATACACAATGCTGAATAAAAGCCAGACTAAATTAAGACTACTCTGACCCACCTCAGCTCCTAGTATCAAACTACTGTATAAAGGTGCAGTTGCTGTGTAAATGCATTTTTGCCATCTCTGAGCAGCATTAAACAGACTATGTAAGACACCTGTATCAAATTTACCCAGCAAAGGTGGCACATAAGTGCTTCTGAAATGCCATTTAGGTGTCTTTGCACAGACTGTTTAATGCTGCTCAGAGGTGGCATAAATGCATTTACACTGCACCTTTTTGCCAACATGATTTCCGTGATTTATTTTTAGATTGTATGAGGTTGAGTTAATTCTAAATCTGAATTTCCTATAATTCCGTGCAGGTTCTTTGGCATCTCGACATCTTCAGACGAAGTCTGCGTCAGATTCCAAACCACTATTGCTTGGGCGACTCCTGCATCTTTTGTGCTTTGAAGGTATTCGCAGTATTTAATGCTTTCTTTAATGCTTTCTTTAAAAATATAATATAAATATAATGTTATAGTGTCAAAAGTTTAAAAGCACTTCATGTTTGTTTTGCAGGGAATATTCTGTCAGTTCCAGCACAGCCGAGAGCGAGCGTTACCCTCAGATAACCTACGTAATGCCCTCGCCGAAACCTTTAAGGATGAGCAGCGCTTTCAGCTAGGATTCATGGATGATGCTGCTGAGTGCTTCGTAAGTGTATTTGTGTGTATTTTTGTATTTTTTATTTTGTACGCACGTGTGTGTGTGTGTGTGTGTGTGTGATTTTCTTTATAATTTAATTTGTATGTATTTGGGTGGGTGATATAACTACAAATAAGATAATTTGATAATAAAGACAGTTGATATATCCCAGTAATGCATAATACTGAATAGAATATATATAGAAAATTCAAAAGTATATTTTATTTATCGTAAAAAATATATATATTTTAGTTATTTTTCTTTATACTGTTTATATATGTGTTTATCACACTCTAAACACTGTGATCAATTAAAAATGCATTCCAATCAATGCAACAAATCAGACATTTGATATAGCATATATGGGGAATATCCAATCTTAATTTAATGTGGTAATTTCTTATTGATTTCTTTTATAGAGAGATAAAAGGGAAGATTTCCAAATTAACTCAGTTGCCATAATGTGCATTATGCACAACAAAGATCAAAAGTGTCTCTGTCTCTGTTCACCCTTATGGTATGTGCAGGATTTCTCTTAGGGCTGTCTAATTGCAGTAAACCTGCTTAGCACTGGGACCTGTAATCATTTTCTGTTTAGCACAGGACTGTGGAGAGTCTGTCATTAGCTCAGTAAAAGTCCATTTACATTGCTCCCTTAAACAACCCAATCAATGAAGGATCTCTATCAATGCAAGCCTGGGGTGCACAGATGCGCTCACACTGCTCTCACAGTCAATGCAGGCTCTCTATCGGACTGGGGTAGATCATGCATCCAATGCTTTTGTTTATTTGTGTAAGTTGCCCTGAGCCAGGACAGAGAAAATAAGATAATCTGTACCATAGAAACAAAATTGATCTAGCCTCTTTTCAAAATGGCAAATTGTCTTAGTGCTGTTGGTGTTGCTGAATGTGCACACGGTTCTCAGGTCTGAAAGGGTGCATTTAAGCAGATAATAGGCTTGGGGAAAATGACTAAAGCTTAAAATGTGTTCTCTTAATGACAAGGTATCATTGTACCAGCCCAGACGAATTATATAGTGTGTGTGTATGTGTGTGTGTGTGTGTGTGTGTGTGTATATATATACATCTATATATATATATATATACAGTTTTATTAAAAATAATTTCTGCTATTAATGCTTTAACGTATTAAAAATAATTGATGATGTTTTCTGTATTAATATGTAAATTGCCTTATGACAGACACTAACTGTAAGTTTTATGTTTTTGATAGGAGAACATTCTAGAGAGGATTCACCTGCACATCGCTCCCGATGCAGAGATCGACGCCTGCACATCGAAGTCCTGTATCACTCACCAGAAGTTTGCCATGACACTTTATGAACAGGTAATGTGTGTGTTTAATACTACACGTGCACACACACGCATGTCATGTGAGTAATAGTGAATTGATCGCCAGATACAGTGGGCGGGAATACTAATACAGGGACATTTACATTCACTCTCCCTTCTTCCTCTGAGATGGAAGCAAAGCCCTGATAATACCATAATAATCATATAGTATGTTAAATACACTTTCCCTAAAAATATATATATATTTTTTTTAAGTATTAAGCCACAAGGATAAAATAATATGATCAAAAGTAAAGACCTAAAAAATATTAAGCAGCGCAACATTGATAGTAATAATAAATGTCTCTCGAGCGTCAAATCAGCATATTAGAAAGATTTCTGTAGGATTTTGTGACACTGAAGACTAATGATGCTGAAAAATCACAAATAAAAACTTTTAAAATCATTTCAAATTGTAATAATATGTCATAATGTTACTGTTTTTTACTGTATATTTAATCAAATAAATGCAGCCTTGGTGAGCATAAGAGGCTTCAGTAATCTTATTGATCCCATACTGCCATATTTATGTACGATAGTATTTATTTGGTTCTTCGGAGTATCATAGTTTTACTGTCGTGTATGCCCAGTAAGTATTTCTATTGCATAATACATAAATCAAGGTACAACCATGGTAGAAATAAAATATTTGAGAATAATTAATTCTCGTTTTGCCTGTAAAAGTCATCTCTTACATCACATAGAGTAGTGTAATTGAGGTTTTACAGAATATAGCAGTCATCGCTCGATATGCATGAGTGTGTGTGCTTGTGTTTCCTCTGCAGTGTGTGTGTAGGAGCTGTGGGGCGTCGTCCGACCCGCTACCCTTCACTGAGCTGGTGCACTATGTGTCCACCACAGCCCTCTGGTAAGCCAGCACCATCATGCCAGACATAGGACATGTTTATGTTGGTAGATTGACCTGAAAAGATCAAAAACTGTATATTTATATATATATATATATATATATATATATATATCTTTTTCTCTTTCGTCTTCTTTCTCTGGGCTCTAGCCAGCAAGTCTTGGAGAGGAGAGATGAGAGGTTTGGGGAGTTGCTTCAAGCCGCCAGCACAGTTGGAGATCTGCGTAACTGTCCGGTAGGTGCCTGGTAATGTTGATTAATAATGTGGCATTTACAAGCACTTTCATGCATTTAGTATGATGGCTCTTTCTGCGATGTGATGGCATCAGGCACACTCAAGGACAAACACACACACACACACTCTTCTTATCTGATATGCTGCTAGTGTAACGCCTTCATGTAACGAGATGAGCGAGATGAAACCTGAGACCGGAACGTTCTTCTCACATATCAACACATTCTGCATTTTTAAACAGGCACAGTAGGAAGTTACATCCTACTTCATTCACTGCCAGAAACAGCACAACATTCATGTGTCTCACTGAAGTAATCAAATGTTGAGTCACAACAGGGTTATTAATGTAACCTAAAAACATTTTACTATTACTTGAAGTAAAAATACGAAAAAACTTAAACTTATTTTAAGCTAGTTGCCAAAGCAACATTTGTCATTTTTATGTTGTTTAAAAATTTTTGCGAGGATAGCGGAAGCTAAAATAGTAACTACTTAGACATAGTGGTCAAAATCAAAGATGAAACAAACATTTTTGGTGTCTGCATCAAATTCAATTAAATAAAAGTGATTTTTATTGACAAAAGTAAATTACCTTTAATGTTTCAAATAATAATTTTGTAAAAAAATAAATAAAATGTCAAAATATGAGTGAATTAATGTTCTATCATTATTCTATAAAACAACATACTTATTCTGACCTGTACTTATGAAAACATTTGAAAAAAGTGCATTTTGAATAATGAATTATATTTTAAATCGTGCTGTCAAATGATCGCATCCAAAATAAAAATTATTCCATATGTGTGTGTGTGTCCTGTGTATATTTATTATATATATAATTACACACACATAAACTACATATTTTCAAAAGATTTTCATGTCTATTTTTATATGACTGTACTAGATTATATTATAAATATACTTATTTAATCTATAAACATAACATATTTTTCTGAAATATATAAGTGTGTGTGTGTGTAAATATATACATAATAAATATACACAGCACACATACATATTAAGTAAACAAAAACTTTATTTTGGATGCGATTAATCGTTAAGCGTCAATTAATCGATTAATCACTCATTTTAATACAAAATACAAATACAAAACAAAAATGATTAATAACTTCTTGCTGACAAATGGGTAAAACCTACTGGATTGTTATAAACTTTACATATTTAAGGGGCTGCACTGTGACCCTTATATTGAGTCTTTAAATGGCATCTAATGATTATAGTTCTGAAAGATTTATTGTTATTTGAATTACTGTTACTTTGACATTTTAGTGGGTGTCTTCTGTAAATCATGTTTCAAATGTATGATAGCTTTTATTTTTTTGCTCAATGAAAAAATTAAATGTGAATCATTATAATGCATTAAAAATGAAAATTAAAGCTGTTATTAAACTTTTTTTTTATTGTTTTGACTTTAAAACCCCTTTTAGTGTTTGAATGACAAAGTAATAAAAAAAAAAAAAGACAAAAACTAACATAAAAATTTCTAAAACTTTAACTACATTTGAAATGAAAGTGGACAATATAGACTAATTGAAAATATTAAAACTATAGTAGTATCTCAATTGTTTTCTGTTTTACTGCTTTACTGGGGGTGGGATGCATTTTCATTCAGCTCGTCTGCCATTTTTGTTCACATTTTTTACAATTTGTATTATACATAGCATGCAAAATCATTTTTTAGGCTGAAATGTGGTGTTTATTGTTTTATAGAACGTGTATTAATTGAATGGTAAAGTTGTTTCGATCATAGTTTTTATGGTGATTTACAGATTAGGATGTGACCATAAACCTTGGTGTTGATTTAAAACACTGTTGCTCCTTAAACAACATGTAATTCTATTCTAATATCAGAATTATCCAAAATGATTTCAACTGCTGATTTCAAGTATTTTTAGAAATTAATTCTTTTAAAATGTTATTTTAATCTCTCTCTCTCTCTCTCTCTCTCTCTCTCTCTCTCTCTCTCTCTCTCTATGAAAGAATTGGTCTTAAATATCTTATTAGTTTCTATTTCAAAATGTAATAATTCAGGTATGGTTTTCAACATTGAAATAGAAAAATGCTTGCATGGAACATAACAGCAAACCATTATGTATAATCTCCATCTCCTCAACAGAGTAACTGTGGGCAGAAAATCAAGATCCGGCGCGTGCTGATGAACTCTCCAGAAATCGTGACCATCGGATTTGTGTGGGACTCAGAACAGTCAGACCTCACTGAAGACGTCATCCGATCTCTCGGACCACACCTCAACCTCTCAGGGGTAGGTCTCCTGAATACACTTATTGAATTTACAAGAATCGGCTAATCAGCGTGCAGGTTACCCAGATGTTTATATGTCTGTGAAGATTGAATCTTTGTGGGGAATTCCAATGAAGACCATCTTATTTCTGGCTATTACATAAAATATAGAATTCATAGGAAGCCTCCATCTAGATTAAAAGGTTATAAAAAGCTTCTGACGTCACCACGGTCGCTCTTTTACGGTTATTTATTTATTTCTGTAGCACATCTGGTGCGGGTTTTATTGAGGCCAGTTTATGGTGGTGCCATGGAACATAAGTATGAAATAAAGCAGACGTTTATCCTCTTCATAAGACTGAGGTTGTGTAACTGCATCAGTGCCTGAATAGCCCACGTCTGATGACCAGAAAGCCACTGCAGTGGAAGGTCATCTTACCTCCGAGTGTGTAGATGGCGTTCATTACCAGCCTCATGTGTAGGAGTACAAAGCCATGCTTGAGACTTGTTTACCACCAGACAGGCCTTCTGTTTGTGCAACTACATGCATTTCTGATGGCTAAAATGCGACTATACACTCTTAAAAATAAATATTCCAAAGGAGGTTTTCTCAGTGGTGCCATTGAAGAACCATTTTAAAGAACTTTTGTTGTTGTTGTTGTTAGTGCAAAGAAAATTTGAATATTTAGAACCTTTTTTCAAATGTAAAGAACATTTGGAACACAATGGAATGGTTCTATGGAATTGTATGGTTCTTCGTGGAGCCATCAATGCCAGAGAATAACTTTTTTTAAGAGTCTAGGTGACCTTGCAAGAATCTAGATTGGAAGAATCAGTTCTTTCACTCAGAGTGAACGTCGCAGATGCTTAATAGCATGCATTCATTCTTTACTCCTACTTCCACATTACCACCCTCCAGTATTGGATTCATCTCAGCTGAAAATCCTTGGACAAGTACAAAGGCCTTAATTCATTCCCTGGTTCTCGCTGTGTTGGTGGAGACTTCAGAGGAAAATCGCTCCCCCCTGCCTGGAATCCATTGTTTTGTGAGCCTCCGAAAAAAACCAGCTATTCAGGAACCAGGGTGTGATGGAACAAGTGTTGGTTATGCAATAGCTGCTTTATTTAAACTTGTTTCGCCAAATACATCTGTGTTCTGTTACCTACTTCTGCTTTTCCACTCAATATGACTGCAGTCTAGCATATGTAGTTTAAGAAATGCTGCTTAATTGTGATCACAATTATTGCTTTGCGATTATTCTGTGCAGTTTGCTGCGACTTCATTTGTAATCAAACCTCAGTGATGAACTGTAATAAATCTAAACATGGATCTCGACTCTTCTTTGCGATTGTGGCTTAAGAATAGATGCCTTTACTTAACCTCTGTGTCACAACGCAGTCAGTTTTGTTGTTTCAGTAGAAAAACAGGAACATAACTTGGAATTGTAGTAATATTAGGAATTTCACAGGTTTAGATTTTGAGAGAAGATTCAAGTTTTTCCATTTTTTGAAATTTGATCATGCTGTAAGATTTTGGTTATAATTGTGTAAATAAATGCATTTGGGTGTGTGTTTGCAGCTCTTTTATCGCGTCACAGACGAGCGTGCAAAGAAGAGCGAGCTGCTATTGGTGGGGATGATCTGTTACTCCAGCAGACATTACTGTGCCTTTGCCTACCACACCAAATCATCCAAATGGGTTTTCTTTGATGACGCCAATGTCAAAGAGGTGAGACTACATTTGTCTGTTAGGGTTTAAGTGCTTCCGTCTATACATTTACACAATTACTGTTCATAATACCAGGACGAACCAGCAGTCCTGGCTTTGGTCATGTACCTTATTAAACAAACATTCCCTCCATCTGCACATTTACATAATTTATTTTTTAAAATTGTAACCTATCATGTTTTTATTTCCTGTAACTTAACTTTAACCTTAACTTAACTTTAACATTAACTTAACCTAACTTAACTTTAACCTTAAACTTAACCTAACTTTAACTTAACTTAACCTAACTTAACCTAACTTAACCTTACCTTAACGTAACTTAACTTACCTTACCTTACCTTACCTTACCTTACCTTAAACTTGACTTAACTTAAACTTGACTTAACTTAACTTAACTTAAACCTTAAACTTGACTTAACCTAACTTAACTTAACTTAACTTAAACCTTAAACTTAACGTTACCTAACTTAACTTTAACCTTAAACTTAACCTAACATAACCTAACCTAACCTAACCTTAACTTTAACTTTAACTTTAACTTTAACTTAACCTAACTTAACTTAACTTAACTTAACTTAACTTAACCTAACCTTAACTTAACTTTAAACTTAACTTACCTTAAACTTAACTTAACTTTAACCTTAAACTTAACCTAACATAACCTAACCTTAACTTTAACTTAACTTAACCTTAACTTAACCTTAACCTTAACTTTAACTTAACCTAACTTAACCTTAACGTAACGTAACGTAACTTAACTTAACCTAACCTAACCTAACCTAACCTTAACTTACCTTAACTTAACCTTAACTTAACCTTAACTTAACCTTAACTTACCTTAACTTAACCTAACCTTAACTTAACCTTAACTTACCTTAACTTACCTTAACTTAACTTAACTGCTTCCTCCATTCTCGCACGCCCATAAAGGGTTTCAAGTATTTCTTCATCAAATCTTTATTTTTCTCTTGATTTTGAAACACTATTTGTTTTTGACAGTTAAACCAAATATAGTTTTAGTTTTTAGCAAAAATAGACAAAAAATAAAAAAACGTGATATTGTCTTTTCAAAATGTCAATAAGTCTTACATGCATTGCTAAAAATGTACACCTTTCTCAGTATTTTGGTCTTGTTTTCCAATAAAAAAAGATCTAAACATCTTTAAATCAAGATCAATTTACTTGAGATGCAAATATCAAATGTGCAAAGATAACAAGATATGCAAAAAGAACAAATATCTGTCATTTGGGGTTTGAAAACCTTGCTCTTTGAAATGAGTTGTTTTCCTAAGTTCCTAAGTGGATATTTGTTTGTATACACAAAATGGAATTAAATTCATCTTCATTTACAAATCGTTAGACATTTGCATTTACATTCACAATTTCAACAAATATAAAAATAAAACTAGTTCAAAATAATAATAAAAACCATAATGGCATGAAAATTTTGGCGATGCAGTGTAGTGGTGCAGCTCTTCATCAATCTGTCGGTAGTGTGCGGCTTGTGCTTGCGTGTGCAGCTCTCACTGGGCTAGTGCTGCTCATCTCTATCACCAAGATGGATCACCCTCACACACACAATATGTGCACTACAGGAGATGTGTGTGTGCTAACATACAGCATAGAGAGCCAATCCAGTATGCAGTTTAAGAGAACGTACTTCATAACAGCTGTTTTGTTGATTAAGCATGTTTTAATCCATCTCCTTTACAGTCTTGGCTGCTATTTTTTGACTGTTCAGATAATTATGTTTCATTGATGCATCCTCATACTGCTTGCTGACTTTACCTGCTTTTCTCTCTCTCTCTCTCTCTCTGTCGCTCACTGTTCCTTTCCCTTCTGTCTGTTAATTAAGAAGGAAGCTTACATCTGTTTACCTGGAGACACTTTTGCAGTACAACCTCCGAAGCATGCAAGCCTTCACGTCTAATAATATTCTATCAACTGCTCTCTGTATGCTATTTTTTTTAAGGTGGGATCTAGATGGAAGGATGTGGTCACTAAATGCATCAAAGGTCACTTCCAGCCCTTGCTCTTGTTTTACTCTAACCCTGATGGCAGCGCTGTGGTAACAGACGAGGCCCAGCGGTCCAACAGCAGTAGCACCCAAAATAAGAGCTCAGTCAATGGAGAAGCACCAGGTAGAAAACCAGTTTCAATCCAGTTATTTTGTATTCAGGTAAATTCACCACATGTTAAGGTATACCATTTGAATAAAGATAACTATGATTAACTCTCCAGTGACTTATTTTGAAACTTTTTTTTTTTTTTTTTTGCTGGTAGCAAAAATAAATTGATATTATAGCTGTCAACATAAATTAAACATAACAGTAAATAATTATTTCTAACACCTTCCAACGCTGTTTAAAATATAATATTAAATAATAATGTAATATTAAATAAATACTAAATAATATTTTGGAAAATAATAGTATCCCCCCCAAAAAAAAGTTAATGAATAAAGTTCTGATTCCTCATTGTGTTTATTCTTATTTTATAAGAGAGGATAATGTGTGCATGTCTACCGTTAATATTGATTAGCACTAATTAACTCTTGTTTGTTATATGAATCAGTGGTGCATTAGCACATGATGCATATGCAATGCATTCCACAGCAAGTTGTTTTCTGTGTATAACTGTATGTGACGAATAAAATATTAAATCTTGAATCAATGCTTGACTAGTGCCACTAGAAGTGGTCGTGAATCTAAATGTCAATTTTTGCTCCACTGAAAGTGAAGATTCACTACAAATGAAACATTATGATTTCATCTTCAAATTGTTAAGCCTATGTTTTAGCAAATTTGATTAGTTATAAAAGTCTAATTACGGTAAATTTCATAATTTTACAGTACAATATTAAATCAGAATGTCTTTTCAGACAAGTCACAGTCTTTGAAAGCTGTGGGTGTGAAAGATGAAGTAAAATAACAGAATAACATTCAATAATAATTATCAAATGAAATGAAATGGTGGTGCATAAAAGAATGATTTGTGTGTCTCTTTCAGGTACTCCTATACTGGGTGGAAGGAAGTTGGAGTTGACACGAGAGAACTTGACTGCTTTCTTCTCAAATCAAGGGACTCCGAAGCAGAAGTCTCAGCCTCCGTCTGTGTTCAGTCGTGGCAGTAACCAGACCAGCGCCGGCAGAGGGCCAGGTAAAAAACACACACATAAACACACGTGTGACCCTGGACCTTAAAACCAGTCATGTAGATTCATACAGGTGAATAAATCAGCTTCCCATCGATGTATGGTTGGTTAGGATCAGACAAGATTTGAAAGAGACACAACTCTTTGAAAATCTGGAATCTGAAGATGCAAAAAAATAGCAATATTGATAAAATCACTATTAAAGTGGTACAAATGAAGTTCTTAGCAATGCATATTACTAATCCAAAATTAAGTTTTAATATATTTACAGTAGGAAATTTACAAAATATCTTAATGGAACATGATCTTAACTTAATAGATTTTTGGCGTGAAAGAAAAATTTATAATTTTGACTTGTACAATGTATTGTTGGTTATTGCTACAAATATACTCCAGCAACTTAAGACTGCTTTTGTGCTCCAGGGACACATATGAAGAACTTAAAACATGGATAACTCAAATGATATGGTTGCTTTCATTGCAGCTCACAACGACTCGCTGGTTCTGACTAGAGTTATTATTCATTTTCTTGCACTACGTGCGTTAATTTATTCAAATTTCTCGATATAAAGATATATATATATATATATATATATATATATATATATATATATATATATATATATATATATATATATATATATATATATATAAAAAAAAACATATAAAATCACTGGAAACACTAAAACAGGATCACCCCAAATTGTATGGTTGCTATTACAGCAACTCACAATGACTTGCTGGTTGTGACTAGGACTATTAATCACATTAATTAATTTGTACACTTTGCAAGATAATGTCACGATTTCTATTTTAATTTGATTAATTGTGCAGCCCAGGTAACAACATAGTGCCAGATGTTTTCTTATTTGAAAGTCAGGAATGAATTTCCCATTAAAACAAAACAAAAAGACCCAAAAAGTGTTATTTTAGTGTCATTATGAAATTATGAATTATGAAATGTAAAAAAAAACATTTATTTTAATTACATTTTAGTTAAAGTTTAAGTAATTGTGCTGTTTTTAATTAATTAACAAATACTTATGTATATGTATGTGTGTGCGTGCGTGCGTGCGTGCATGTATGTATGTGTGTGTGTGTGTGTATTTATATTTGTTAACTGTAATAACCCAGGACCCAAAATACCCAATACCTTGATTTACCTGTTTCACCCATCCTAATCTTCATGCTCAGAGAGAGCAGTGCAGGATGTTTGGACAAAGACAGACAAGAAAGACCTGGAGGGAGACCTATGTCCTCGTTCTCCAGTGCCCACATTCCTCTGTTATTACAAACCTTAATGGCTTGATACGGTTTTTTTATTTTATGGTAGAAGTTTCCTCTCCACTAAAAGCTCTTAGATCAACTTTGTAATGGCTTTCTTTCCTTGGGCAAAGAAAATATTCCCTTAGGCTCTGTTATGTAGTTAATAAAGCCACGCAAAACAAGTCTCTTTATTACAGTCCTCAGCGATTCAAGTGCACCGCTGCAATCAAACAAAGTCTCAATAATTTACTGCCACTCTGAGCCAAGTCATTGCAGATTGTTTCATGAATGTGTTTACATTGTTTTGACAGCATTTTTATCAGTCTATATATAATGTATAGTGGCCTCAGAAATTATATGATACTTAAGCCACACTTAATGTATGAATGTCACTGCATTTGATGATAAAGTAATGGCATTAGATTCAATTTTGGGAACATTTCTTTTTGTTCGGTTTCCTTTGCTTTTAATTTTTGGTTGAGTTTGCTTTTGTTTTGTTTTTTGAAGTTTTTTATGGCAGGGTTTTAGGTTTTTCATTTTCTTTTTTTGTTGTTGTTGTTTTATTTGTGTATGTGTATGTGTTTACTTTTTTTTTTACTTGGTTTTATTTATTTATTTATTTATTTATTTATTTTGCTATGGCTTGCTTTTTGTGTTGATTAATTCATTTTGTTGTTGTTTTAATTTTGTTTTGTTTTTTTGCTTTTTGTTTTGATATCCGTTTTGTTTGCTCTGTTTACCATTTTGTTTTTGTTTGGTTTTGGGGATTTCTTTTTGTCATTTTTCTATGACATTGTTTTTGTTCGGTTTAGGGTTGTTGTTTTCAGTTTGTTTTAATGTGGCTTAGATGTCCGTGTATCTCTTCAGCCCAGTGTAAGAGTAAACTTTACAAAGTTCAAAAGGAGATCTATATCTTTTAAGTGTGTTTGGGAATGTGATCTGTGATTGCTGAAAGCATGATTTGTTTCTCAGCTGTGTCTAGCGTCCCCTCACTAAGTGTGACTGCAGTGTGTTCGAGGGCAAGAAATGTCCTTTCTCTTTCTGTTATCTGTCTCTCTCTCACTCTTTTGCTCTCTTTTAACACTTCACTGCTTTTCTCCTCCAGCACAGCAGAAAATACTGGAACACACACACACATTGATTGCTGTTAAGGCTCTTGGGCTCTACTGTCCTTCCCAGAAGCCTCAGGGGTGTATTTAAAGAGTGCAGAGACCACACTTTCTCCCAATGATCCTTAACTTCAAGTGCACTCTAATGCTTTATTTGAAGGGTGCTGCTTATGGATTTTACAGCAGACCCATTAAACATACTTGACAGGTTTTTTTAATTGTTGCGTTAACATTTCTAAATTCCTGTATCAAAAAAGAAACTCTAGATTCAGACCTTTTAGACTAGATCATTAATAGTGTAGTTAATTAATTCAAGCTATATAGTTTTTAAGACATCGGTAGGACCTGATTTTGCTGAAACAGTGCCTTTCGCTTAGTTTGTGAAAGTGCTGCATTTCTCCATATCTGTGTTGTTTGTCTTACAGGAAAGATGAACTTTGATCCGATTCAGAGTCGATTCAGGGAGCTGCCAAAAGAAGGCCGTCCCATCAACCTTATCAAGAAGGACTCGGATCGGTCGCAGACGAGACCAGAAACACTGAGGCACCGCGGTAAGAATGTTACATCTGGACTATTTAAGTTAATACTGTCAGTAAAAAGTTTGGGATAAGAAAGATAAAAAAAAAAAATAATAATAATCATTAACACTTTCATTAAGCAAAGATGCATTAAATTGATCAAAATGGTGTAAAAAATGTTAGGAAAGACTTTCATTTCGCATAAATTGTGTTCTTTCGAACCTTTAAGTAATGAAAGAAGCACAGTGTATCCACATAAATGTTAAGCTGTTTTCAACATTTATAGTAAGAACTAATATTAGTAATTGAGCACCAATAATAATTGACGATAATGAAACAGCAAATCAGTGTATTGGACTGATTTCTGAAGGATCGTGTGACCCTGAAGACTGGAGGAATGATGCTGAAAATAAAGCTTTGATCACAGGAATAAATAAATGACATTTTAAAACAGATAATCAATTAGAAAAGAGTTGCTTTACATTGTAATAATATTTTGCAATTCCACTGTAGTGCATTCAGGGTTAAAGATCTGAACAAGCACATTTTGCAACACTAGCAAGAAAGAAATTAAATGAAAGAAATTTCTCTCTTGTATTCAGACAGAGCACTTTAAATATCTTCTCAGTCCTCTTTAGAGAAGCACAGATGTGTGGTGGTTACACTCTAAGCTTTGGAGCAGAATAAACTGGCTCACAGCACTCTGCTGGTCCTTATGTAACCAGGGGTCAGCCAGAAGTGTTAAAAACACAGATTACCTCTGACGTGTGCTCCTGAGGACTGTAATCTCTGTAACGTTTCCTCGGTCTAACTTGAGCTGAGTGAACAACTCCTTTCCAGCGCAAATTAATAACGGGTCTTTATATATTTAGATTTCTTTACAAAGGAATATCATGCAACTCTAAACGGAGGATTCAGTGGATGCACATTGTTTTATGGTTAAAATAGCAGTGCATTTTTATTATTGGTTGATTTATATTTATTCATGTCACATAGATTCATGCAATGCAAATCCACCTCCACTTTAAGTTTCCAGCTTTATTTATTATAACTGACATTAATTCCAAAACACAAAAAATTGTATATTAACACATTGCATTAAATTTGCTGAATAGATTAGATCATGCACGCCACACTGGATCTCACCCGCTTGCATAAGCGCACTAATGCTGGAAGAGGTCAGTGATACTCACTCAAAGTGGTGTAAGGCTTTGCTGGAGACTTCCTAATAAACGATAAGAGACGCATGTTCATAAGATCAAGTCATCAGAATTGTGAGCACCGCATGAGTGCTGAAAAATAGTTTTTCTGAAGCGTGTGTGTTCTTCAAAAGCTTACGTTCTCTGAAGAAAAGCTGCAAAGCTGTCACTACTGCAGTACCCTAAGGTACAAAAGCTAAAATGGACATTTGTTTTATTCAACTTTAAACGTTGCATATTAATACATTAAAGGCACATATCAAGAGCTGCCTCCGTTACAGTTTAATACCTTTTTTCTGACAGTAGAATAGTTTACTGAGAGAGTAGTTTACTCATCCTCTTGTCGTTCCAGACTCATGGCTTTCTTTTTAGGTGAAATGCAAAAGGAGGGATTTTGCAGAATAATTTTCCATATAATTAGAGTGAATGAGATTCGTGAAATCAATGTGGAAATTAGTGGCTTGTACATTTTCACATTTCTCATTTTGTGTCATGCAGAATAAAGCAGTTTTAAATATTATAGTGAGTTTTCATTTGAGGCTAACTGTTGCTTTAAAAGCAATCCCTTGTGAAAGAGAACTACACTTAAGCAAACTTTTAAAATTAGTATGCTTATGGGAAAAATAAACTAAACTAAAATTTTCAGACACTTAATTGCATGTTATTTTAAATTTATACTTAATTCAGTTAGCTTTATAGAGAGATCCGTTATATGCAATTTTATTATTACTTCAATATTTTTTTTGCAAATATGGTTAAAGTGTACTGCCGAGTATTTAATTATGCATAATTACATAAAGTCAAATCCTAATCCCATCCCTAACCATACAGTAAGAACATGTAGTTAATTAATATTAGACAGTACTTAAATGTGTAATTACACTGTAACAACAAAACCTTAAAATAAAGTGTAACCTTAAAATGTATTATCTTTAAATCTAATAATGAATAACACTGCTGTCGAGATTATAATCAAGTACTTTACATGTGCTTTAGTGTTAGTCAACACATCGAAATCAGTGTACTTCATTAAAACATGACAGAGATTATTAAAACATGTTGATTTAAAATGTACTTTAAAGTGAATCTTAATTTAACATTATTACAAAGTGCACTTTTTAAAGAGCCAGTAAGATGAAAATTCTAAGCTTCCTATCACTGTTTATAAGTCCTGTACATTAGGTTTAAATCCATCCAAGGTTAAAAAACATTGTCATTTTGTCAAAATATCATTTTAAAATTACCTCAATTCTCAGAGATCCCCAAACGGTTTGCGCGAAGCTGTTCAAAAGATTCAGTTTCCTTAAACCCCACCTTTCGGTAGCATACTGTGTTCTGATTGGTCAACTAACATAGTTTTGATTGGTTGTTCCGCACACACCTCCACGGTAAACTATGTGTTAGCATCTGTTTGGGGTGAATTATGTCTTATTCCTCTCACTGCGAAGCAAACAGTAAAATAAAAAACTTGAACAGTCTCGCTGCTTTTTCTTCTGTGTAGGTGTATTCAAGCCGCGCGCTTCAGTTTGAATCTGAATAGCGCGTTTAGCGCGGGGGCGTGGTCACATTAGATATAATGAAGGGAGACGTGAAAAACGGACATCGCGTTGTTTTCATATGGATTACTTTATCACAGAATATCTGTTCGGCAGCACTTGTTTAGTTCTAAAGTAGACATGTCAAGCTTTCTATAGATATCTCTCTCATGTCTCTTCGTTGAGTATTCACCGAGTTACACTTCATTTTAATGACGTGTTTGTACATGACGATCAGCGCAGACAGGCTGCAGACAGCGCACATACTGATAAGACGCTCGGGAGAAAACAAACACATAACTTCATAATCATACTTTGCGTTGTGATTCGGAGATGCTCGTTGGTCTAAATAAAGTTGGTAATAAACCATCTTTTATGGCCAAACGCTTTGAAAATCCCGCTGTACTCACCGAGATTAGAAAAGCATTCATCAGTGAAATGTTGTGAACACAACAAAAGGGATTTGTTGTACTGCTCTGGTATTGTGGTAAAAATGAATTTTAGCCATTGGTTCTTCTGATCTTCATTCTTTGGCAGTGAAAATAAAACAAACTTGCCTTTACAATTAAAAACACACTGTCTCCCCGACATGATGCTATCACACCAACCAGAGCGTCTGTGTGGGGGGGGGGGCAGGTCAGAGTTTTGTTTCTCCCAACACGGTAGGCGGAGATTATTATGCAAAGTGCTCCTAGTGACGTACATAGAGATGGGCAAAAGAGTTGAAATCTATAACGACTTGTTTCAGCGATTCAGAGTCGACTTCTTACTTTAGAAGCCAATAACTTTATAAATCGTGTACTTTTTGGTTTAATTATTTGCACATTGTTTACACTGATGGACAGCTACATCATACACTGTAATACAGGTCATTTTTGATTTCCCATCTGTGTGGCTCTTTAAAATTTAAAACCATATCGTGTGTATGCCATGTGACCAACATTACCTTCTCCTTTTGTTGCTGTAAAATTGTGGTTTGCAAGCCAAGTTGCTTGACTTTACTTTACCCTTAAGTAGGTATATGGCTTACTAATGGCTTTTAGCCTTGAGCGTTTAGATCTCAAACCATGCCTTCTTCATCTTGTAGAAAGTTAACTGTGTAGGCTCTTTGAGAATTCATTATGCCAGATAATAAGCATTTTCAGTGTGTGTGATGGCCACAAGTCAAAGTTGCATTAATATCTAATGAGAAAATGCTGTTTTTTCAAGCTCATACTGCATGATGATAAAGTGAACTTGGTAATGTGGAATGGAGCAGTATGGATTCTCTAAACCAGCCCATTTAACTGTGCCAATATCAACACTGTTCCCAAAGAGAGGCACTCTTCCACCTTCACAAGAGAAAAGGTCATCCAGGCTCTTAGTGCAACCCCGCGTATGTCAGAGATGGATGATTCTGGCCTGCAGACTGGAAGCAGGTTCAGCATCGATGGATTGTGCTTGTGTAATGCAAATGAACGCTTTAATAATGCAGCAAAATGTGAGACTCGACCAGAACCAGGGCTGTGTTCACACAGCGACACAACACACTGGTCAATCGTTTGGAGAGCTACATACAGTTCTGTTCAGTTTTGGCTCTATGGTTATGAAAAACTGACATCTGAAATGCTGTTTCTAAAACAGTTTAGAATTAAATCCTTGCAACTGAAGTGTTTTGGGTGTGTGTGTGTGTGTGTGGGTGTTAAAATGTACATCGTGAATTAATTAATGAATATCATTATTTTAAGGAGTTGTACCACACTTGAACAACTTAAATAAACCTTGCTTTTCAGAAAAAGGTCAAATTATCTGATATTTTATTGGACTTTTGACCTTTTATCTTCTTGAAGTATTCAAGAAAATGATGCAAAACTACGAATAATTTTTTTAAAATAAAAATACATTAAATAAAGCATAAATAAATAGCATATAATTGTTTTAAATTAAATTTTCTTTAAATTCTAGATTAGTACAGTATATAATATTATTATTTAAATATATATATATATATATATGTATGTATGTATATGTATGTATTTTTTACTTAAAATCAAAATATAAAATTGTCAAACTATGTATTTTATTGTTTTAGTAATGATACCAGGACGCCGTAACATTTTTTACTTTATGTACCCCCAAAAATATCCTAAATTAATTTTCATCCAGAAATTGAAAATCATTCTCATCATATCAGTGGCGTAATCAAGTAAATGCATGAATGAATTGTATTTTTACACCTTACTCTTAGATAAATAAATGCATAACCCATGTGATAACTCCATTACCTGCGTGCTTCTAAAACTCCAGTAATCTTTGCTTTATTTAAAAATGTAAGTTACTGAATCTTTATTCACACTGCACCTGTTGTGTGTTTCTGGTCCCCAGACTCCCCAGACAAGCCTCATTCCCGCTCGCTGTCACCTCCGGAGAACGGCTTCAAGCTCCTGGAGTCGCGGCTCTACAGCAGCCAGGGCAGGGGTCCGATGAAAGCCGATCACTGGCCTGTTACTAACACACGCTACAACCATGAGCCCCGCTCTCAGTCCCAGCCTCGCGTCCCGCTTCATCCCCCCGTAGAGAGTCGCTCTCGGAGGCTGGATGTGGCCAACGGCTACGACACGGACAGCAGCCAGGACTCCCGGACGCACGGAAACCCTCGCAGCCGGCCCAATCGAGCGTGGAGGCCGACGCGAGAGGCGCTTAACGTGGACAGCATCCTAAAGAGCGATAATAATCAAAACTCTCCCAGACAGACCTTTAGTCAGGACGCCGAAGAGTCGGCGCGGGGCCGAAGAGAAGAACGCAAACCCAAGAGCTTAATGACCATTTACGAGGACGAGCAGCGGCAGGACATGGGCAGCAGGAGCTCGCTGGATTCAGAGGACAGGGTTAAACCAAGCGTCTCTAACCTCACCATTCAGACGGAAAACTGGAAGATCCAGCGCACTGAATCTGGATACGAGAGCAGTGATCGTCTCAGCAACAGCTCGGCAAACCTGGACTCTCCTGTGGTGGAGAACATGAGCAACAAAGACATGCAGTCCACACCAGAGACAGACCTCTCCAGGTAAGACCTGAAGTACTCCTCAGTTAGGAACAACATCAAGACCTTTGCATTGGGTGATCAGTGTCACTATGACTAGAGAGGAAATCAATTTTAATTCAGTAACGATGTGAGCTCAATTACACATCCCTGTTAAGTGTCATTTTGTAAGGCTGAGAAAGCTAATTAGGGAGATTTATATGTAGTGTCCATACTCTATCAGTTAGATGTTTTGTGTCGGTATGGTCACTTTTTGAAAGACATTAATAGTTTTGTTCAGAACGATGGCGTTAACTTGAACAAAAATTATATTTGTAATGTTGCAACAGATTTTTTTTTTTGTATCACAGATATTAAGTATTAACTCTTCAACATTTATAATAAAAATAAGTGATTCCTGAAGGATCATGTGACACTGAAGATGGAGAAATAATGCTGAATTCAGAATTTAACCGTTTTTTTGTTGTTTTTTTACTGTTTTTTACTTCTTTTAAATGGTATTCATCACGCAAGTCATGCCTTGTTTGTAAGCAAAGCGTGCTTTTTCAGTGCAGCTTGACTGTTTCTCTTTTTCTGATATGGGATCTGATTCATATGTAGCTGTTCATTTCATGTTGTCATTGTGAATCAGAGCACATGGTGTATCAGTAACGTTAGATGGAGGTGTTTACATCCTTCTGTTAAACTATTTTGAGTCTTAGAAAGGTTAGGCCAGGGAAGAACTAATACAGACTGACCAAAGAGGAGATCACACTAGATGACCGCTCCATACAGCTGTTAACAGTGTAATAGTTTAAGTATGTACTGCATCACTTATATGACTTGACCTCACCAAAACTATGTTTTAGGCAAGAGGTCGATCTTTGGCATTTAGAGTATCTTTCAATTTCACAAATTCATCAATATTACACCTTTGCCCAATGTGAACTTCAAGTGATGCAGTGAAAGACAAAAGTTGCTTATCCGTCCACATCCATACGATTGAAATGAAAGTGAAGCACAGAGTCTACTGTGACCACCACACAAGCGAAGCACCACGTTGCTGAAGAACACTATTGAGTTCAGTGCTGTGTGTATTTTTAGGGAGCCTAACTACCACAGGAGGTGTAAGGATTCAAAGGCCGAGATCCCGCCTTCGTCCATTATCTACAGTAAGTGTCCTCAAATGCTTCGGAGTTGTTGTCTTTTTCAGATGACATCAGAAATGACCAAAACATTATTTACAGTATATAGCTTCCCGAACCTAGTGAGCTGACTTCTAAGGCAGCATGCTAACTTCTGTAGAACCACTGACGTAGAGCCTTTTTAGTGTTATTTATATGCTATTTTAGGATTTATTAAAGCTGCAGTAGGTAACTTTTGTTAAAAATATATTTTTTACATATTTGTTAAACCTGTCATTATGTCCTGACAGTAGAATGTGAGACAGATAATCTGTGAAAAAATCAAGCTCCTCTGGCTCCTCCCAGTGTCCTATTGCCATTTGCAGAAAGTCATCCGCTCCCGGTAAGAAAACAGCCAATCAGAGCTGTGGTCCGTAACTTTGTTTGTGTTCAAAATGTAGAAAAATGTATATAATAAGCGAGTACACCATGAATCCATTTTCCAAACCGTGTTTTTGGCTTGTCCTGAATCACTAGGGTACATCTATAATAAGTGTTTATATTCGGACTATTTTAGATTGCTTCGGGGGTACCGCGGCGGAGTAACCCAGTACCTTTGTGATTCTTCATAGACATAAACAGAGAGAAGTAGTTCCGGCTACAATGTTCTTCCGCAAGATGCAAGCAGTTCTGTTTATTAACCGCTAGAGCGACAAAAGTTACCGACTGCAGCTTTAATATTTGTAATTTATTCATATTTATTTGAATATCAGATAAATAATATCAGGAATTTTGTTATGCGTTTTTATGATTATCGTGTTATGTTTTTATTTTACTTTTTTAATAATTTTAACACTTTGCCTAGTTATTTCAGTCAGTTGCCAATTTTCTTTTAAATTAAGGTTTTGCAATCAATTATTATAATCTATTTTCAGCTTTATTTCAGTTTTGAGGAACAAACTGACAAGCGCTGACCGGTTTTTGAATGTTGGCATGTTGTAAATTATGTTTGATGGTAGCATTAAACTAAAAGCACAATACAGTATTTAATGTGTGGATGGGGAAAGGGTTGCCAAGTGTGTGTTTTTTCAGCCTGTCACCCTTCGACAGATCTCACCACAGAGGCTCGGGGTCAACTAAAGCCCCACACAGAGTGTTAAACAACAGATACCAGTCAGCTTAACACATCAGTAATGATAAGAGCAAGCGATTATATGATCTCTAACTCTACATGACTGTTTCATGGGCTCTATGAAAAACTCTATGAAAAACTCTACCCAAAACACCATGAGCTTTTAAAACACACTGTTGTTATTATTAACTAAAGCTAGTACTAGTCAAAACCGTTATGGGGGGAAAATAAAGTAAGTATAAATATCCGATTTAAAATACACTTCACTAAGACTTAAATATAAAGCTAAAAATGTACTGTATGCTTAAAGCTTAGCTAAAGGAACTGAAATTTATTTAATGAATACTGTAGAAGTGTATGAGTAAGTAATGTGGCAGTGCTGGCCCCTCGCTGCTGAAGTGAAGGGTGCAGACGGGGTGGTGTTTGGGACGAATCGGTTGTCCCGGTTGGGTGTCAGCGCTGGGAGCTGTTGTTGTCTGTGAGTGTGTTGTGACGGTTGTGTCGGATGGGGGTCTGTTAGCCCCGGCTCGAGGTGCTTTATGGGCTGAAGAAGTGAAGCAGAAAGGACAGCTCTGAAGCTGTGTCCTCTTGCATGCCTTAAAGGCTGTTTTCACTGCAGTCGAGCTCTGAAGTGTTCGTCGCTGTGCGAATTAATGGCTCTGCGTCCTTTTGACATTAAATGAGTGGGAGGAGTCAGACAGGGAGTGATGCTGGGGGTTTATATCCATGCTAATGTGTGTGTGCATGTGTGTGTGTTTATTAATGAGTATGCATTTATTTGTAATTTGGTTATATATAAATATATATATATATATATATATATATATTCTAAAGGATCATGTGATAATGATCCTAAAAATTCAGCTTTGCATCACAGAAATAAATGATAATTTAAAGTATAATACATTTTAAAACAATTAGTTTAAATTGTAATAATATATCACAATATTACCTTTTTTTAATGTATTTTTGATCAAATAAATGCAGGCTTGATGAGCAGAAGAAACTTCTTTCAAAAACATTAAAAAATAGTAATGTTTCCAAACTTTTGGTCTGTACTGTATAAATAAATGATTACAATAGTAGAATAAATAAATAAAAATTATACAAATAATGTAAGAAATATGAATAAAGATTTAATAAATACCACTCTTGGCCACACAGTTTGTAATAATGATATGTGAAAATATATGTTATTGCATTAAATGGCAGCGGGTTTAAAAACCTAACTCATAACTTAGTTTTTAATTATACGTAGATAGATATATTGTTCAAAACATGTTTTTCAGACACTCTTTAGCTGTCAAACATACATAGATAGTGGAATAAAGTATTTGACAAGAAAATATGATATCTGTCTTTTTTTCCTAAATTTTTTTACATTTAATTCAATGTGAGTGAAAATAGTTTCTTCACCAATTACAGAGCGTGAACTTGAATAGAATGGACTTACATCCACTAAAAATCACCTTTACACCAGCTGGATAATAATGTGATTTAAAAAGTTTTTGCAGATGGGATTTGCGGTGTATTTAAATCATTTAAATGCATACATTTTTAAGTGTGACTTTCATGTAGAGAGAATTTTATTGGCTCCTGTTCCTGTGTTTGTATTGCCAAGGAAGGAAATGACAAATCCCATGTTAACAAACAAGGCTCTGAGTAAAGCGTGCAGGTGAACGTTGTCCTTGTCTGATCAGAAGTGCACTGCGGAGAGCTGTTTCTCCTGCTCCTAAATGCCAGCTGTCTGTTAGTCTCTGCGGTGTGTTGTTCATTATCAGAGCTGTGCTCACAGTGTGTCCCGTGCGAAGCTTGGAAAGGTCAGAGCAGCAGGAGTTTCTGAAAGTTCAGACTGTTGATCTGCTGCCGTCTGCACTCGCTGGCTTTTAAACGGACTTGTTGTTGTTTGTCTGCAATCTTGCAGCATTTGTGTTTCAGCATGTAGACAAACAAAACATGATTGAACATATTTCTTTCTACCTGTTTACTAAATTATAAATATTTGTCATTAGAATGTATTAACATGTAATAATTTTTAAAAAAATGTATATTACTTTGTATTTAAATCTTATTTATTCATTTTTTTATCACAAGTAAAAGTGCTATATATATATATATATATATATATATATATATATATATATATATATATATATATATATATATATATATATATATATATATAAAAGGCTTAGATAAATCTGCATTTGAAATGCTGGTATTTTTAATGGTAGAAATTAACATAGTCTTTTTTTTTTTAAGGAAATGGGCCTAATCCTTAAAAATAAAGACCAGGATTTATCTATGTATGTTAATTAATTACTTATTTATTTCTACTTTGGCCCATATATACATATTGATGCTTGCACATTAAAAGCATGAAGAGATATTCTCTTAAGTTGCATTAAGAGAGATCCTGTTGCACTGTGGAAAATATTTATTCTTAGACATCGGTAACTATTTTGGTCAGGTCAACAGATCAAGTTCAGTCTTGTCTGATGTGATGCATATCTATGCACATGTATATCTGCATGAATTACTTGGCAAGTGGTTGCCTGTGGAGTCATATTCCCTTTCAGAAGAGATGAATTTAGCTGTAATAGATTAATGGGGCACTCAAAGATAGCGTTTGAGCCAGCTGTGTCTTTAAGCTCATCTGATTGTCCTGCTGAATTGTCCTGGGCTTGATTGGTTCAGGGGAGTCTAGAGAGCTCTCTGCTGAGCTGGCACTGATCTCATGCAGGAGTCTGATCTCTGTCTGCACTTCTGCACATGTGAGGAGATCAGTTCTTCAGCTGTGAGGATGTGACGTTCAGGGAACATGAATAATTGTGAATCGGGTAATGCTTTTAAATTATGATTAGGAGTCAGGCAGTGCTTTTTCAAATTTTGTTTTTTTTTCATTTATCAAAATACATCGTGCATTTTTTGTAAATTGAACTACTGTATTAAAAAGTTCATTTTTATAATTTATAAGCTGTAAAAAATAAAAAAAAATAATGGAAAAATTTGAATCAGGAATGGTGCCTTGGAGCAAATACTAAAATGAATATACAATTTAAAAATATATATAATAACAAATGACTAAATATGCAATAAAATAATAAAATTAAAATAGAAACTATTTACTATTATAGTGTCTATTAATATTTGGAAAAGTTTTTTTTTTTCAGTTTTAGTTTAAGTTAAAGTTTCAGTCATTTAGTTGTGTGTATTTTTGTCATTTTCTTAGGTTTTACTTTTTAAAATATGTCTAAATAGTTTTATTTTATTAAATTTTATTTAGTTTAGTTGGTTAAAATAAGACATTTTGCATTGGCATCTGGCTTATTTATTTATTTGTTTATCCATTTATTTGTTTATTTTTAACTAACACCCATTTTAATGCTTTTTTTAATGGTTTTAGTTTTAGATTCAGTTTTGATAATAATTTTTCTGCAAATGATATGAAATAAAAGCTAATTCAACATATAATAAATACTATAATATATATTATATAAATCATACTAAAATAAAACTGGCACCTGTTGATGTTCCAATTTCTATTTTTCCAACCAGAATATTACTCAAAGGTTATTATAAGGTGTTTTATTTGATGTCAGATCTAATCTGACCATTAGAGGTTCAGTCCTTTATTAATAGTGTTTATTAAGGGTAAGAATCCCTCATACTTTGACTTCAGGATTTGAATAAACCCTCTCATACTGTTTGTGGACATGAACAATATCTCAAACCACGCTGCTTTTTAAATAGAGACGATGATAATGTTCTGCTATGTGGAAGATTAAACAGAAATCTAGGTTCCAGAATATCATAGTAGTAGTGTTTTTTGTTTGGTTGGTGGTGTTTTTTTTTTTATCAACATTGTAATAACGTTACTCCGTCATTGCAAGTCATGGCCATCAATGGAGATTCTTCTCTTGGGGCTTAGCAGCTTAAACACGACAGGCTTGAAAAACCAGAAATGGGGTCTAAAGTCCAATCCTCTCATAATTGCATGCATAACAGAAGGAGGTATAGGCACACACACACACACACACACACACACACACAGCTGGCTGAGTCTCAGGGGGCTTGACATCAGAGAAAAGATGAATCGACGATCCCATGATGCCAAGGAAATGTAGGACTAATTAAAGAGTTCGGTTTTCTTTTCTGTTGTATTCTGTTTATTATAAAGCTTGTTTTACATTAAACGTGCACATTATTTAGGTAAAGGGGCATGTATTTGTCCAGTTGTTGTTGTTGTTGTTGTTTGGTAGTGCTGTTAAAGTATGGCTCACTGAACTTTTACAGCAACACAAATCTGAAATGGTCATGAGTGACTTTTCTCCTCGCTGAAGCGTTCATCTCCAGCGCTCTCTAGTGTTTTCATTACAGACCGCCATCCAATGATCTGATGAACATTTAACACATTTCCTTTATAAAATTAAATATGCATAAATTAAATGTATATCTTTATTATTATTATTATTATTATTATTATAGATGTTAATTTATATATATATATATATATATATATATATATATATATATATATATATATATATATATATATATGGACTGCCACAGGACTGTCTTGACCAGGACCACACCCCTAAATGCATTGAAGCAACTGCCATGTGATTGGTTGATTAGATAATTGCATTAATGAGAAATTGAACAGGTGTACCTAATAATGCTTTAGGTGAGTGTAATCCACAAATAAGATTTCCTTTAATAAGCAGCTATTTTGTCACTGGAAAACCGCACTAATAAAAGTTGATGTTGTGAGGTTTTAGCACAGCGGTGGTGTCTTCGCTGACAGTCTGCCTGTTATGTTGTGCACTGTTGCATGTGAATGTGTGTTCCCAGCATGCATCTGTGCAGTCATACATCCCACAGTCCACCTGACAGCTCCTCAGATTTAAAGGTTTGGTCTCTACAGCAACACATTGAAAGCTGTGCTGTTCTCTCAGACTCACTGTCCACTTGGCTTTCACCCCTCGAGCTCATTATTCCCAAGCCATCGGCCGCACAGAGAAGCTGGTTTGAGCCGGATGGACTTGTGTGCTTTAGACAGACTGAGAGCCGCCGGAGACCCCACTGAGAGCCCCGAGCCCTTACATAACACATCTGCACTCACCCACGGTCACAGATCACCCTCAGTCTGTCCAAAGATTCAGTCTCTCACCGTTTTTCAGATGTGCATTTGATTAATAAAACCTGTACATTAAAGAATGCATGCAACTGTACATTAATGATCAATATTAGTAATCATTTATTTTATAGGTGAACAGCAAAAGAAAGCAAACGATCGTTCCTTGAGTCCTGTTATTCCAAGGTACGTTATCAGAAAATATGAATGCATGAGGCTCTGAATGTTTCCTGTGCCATTTATGTGTACATTACTTATAATATTAATATGTATAAAACCATGAGTGTTCTGAAAATTGATTATATAACCAAAAAAGGTTTTAATTACATCTTTAAATGTCAAGTAAGTGAAGTTGCAGTTTTTTTCATTTACAATAAATTAAAATTAATTATTTAAAATATAAAATAACACACTACATTTCACATAGTTTCATTTAATATATGTAAAAATTACATTACAATGGTTTGCAATGTACGTTAAAGTAAAACATCCAAAATGCACTTTTAGTATACTTAAGTGGCCTTTTGTTTAATAATTGAATATCATTATATTGTCTGTGAGTAATGTATTTATATATTTTTTTTCTTGTAATATTTGAAGTACACTATAAGTGCACATTCATTGCTCTTAAGTGCACTTAAAAAAAGGGTAATATGTGGCTGGCATGAGGTAGATAATCCAAGTCTGTGTGTTTCCTCCTGCAGAAGACAAGCTTTTCAACACAACCCTGCTAAGGAGAGGACGGAGAAGACTGAGGCGTTAAACGGGAACCCCGTCTCTCCTCATTTCACCAAGACCAGCAGTTCAGAGTGGAACAGCTCGGACGATCTGGAGGATTCGTCATCACCTCAGGTTCCCTTCAGGACTCTGTCTCACACCGCAGCTCCTCCAGTGCCTCCCAAACCACACGCTCTGAGCTCAGACACCCGGCGTCCAAACGGCTCGGCTCTGTCCCAGACCGTCCTGCAGAAGTGGCTGGAGAACTCAGACACGAGCTCCAAGTCTGGCTCCTCGGATCCGGAGAGGAACGATCTGTCCACGAGTGAAGGTGAGGACTTCCCCAAACCTGCGGCCGGCTCTCCTGTCCTCCCCAGCACATACTTCTCCGTGGACGGCTGCATGACGGACACGTACCGTGCCAAGTACCATAAAAAGAGACCCGCTCTGCACGTGACGGCAGACTCTGGAGCCGGAGATCACACCTCGTCTGGTGAAAGTGATTACGGGGAAAGACCGTCACCGGCTCCTTCAGAAACACACAGCAGAGCTCCAGCGCTGACAGGTAACAGCAGATGCACACGTATATACACTCAAGAACAGGGAACACATATTCACTATTAAGAGTTTCATTTACACGATTAAGAGTTTCCCCTGAAAAAACTCCAAAATTGCTGCTTATTAAAGCTGCGGTAGGGAACTTGTGACGCTCTAGCGGTTAATAAACAGAACTGCTCGCGTCTTGCGGAAGAACATCGTAGCCTGAACTACTTCTCTCTGTTTATGTCTATGAAGAATCACAAAGGTACTGGGTTACTCCGCCGCGGTACCCCCGAAGCAATCTAAAATAGTCAGAATATAAACACTTATTATAGGTGCACCCTAGTGATTCAGGACAAGCTAAAAACACGTTTGGAAAATGGATTCATGGTGTACTCACTTATTATATACATTTTTCTACATTTTAAACACAAACAAAGTTACGGACCGCAGCTCTGATTGGTTGGTTTTTACCGGGATCGATGGATTTTCTGCAAATGGCATTAGGACCACTGGGAGGAGCCAGAGGAGCTTGATTTTTTCACAGATTATCTGTCTCATATTCTACTGTCAGGACATAATGACAGGTTTAATAAATATGTAAAAAATATATTTTTACAAAAGTTACCTACTGCAGCTTTAATAGTTAGTAAGGTAGTGGTTAAGTTAAGTTGAGGAGTTAGATTAAAGGATCTAATTACTTTTATTTTTATAAATATAAATGTTGTGTGCATATTGTTTTATTGTTTATACTATTTGTTTAATAACTACATGATACATTGATAATTATATAGATTATATTAATTCTAATTATACAACATTTATAATAAATAATACATATTTATTATAAAAAATTAAAAGTAAGATTAATTATACAGTGTGTGTGTGTGTGTGTCTGCATTAATTAAAATCAACAGAAAAAAATAATTTATTTTATTTATTATAAGAACTGTACATTTACAAAACTAATATTTAGTTTTCTTTGCTTTTAAACATAAAACAGAGATTTTATCTTTATAAATATTCTAATATAAATTTTGTTGTGTGTGTATTGTGTATTGTTTTATTGTTTATACTATACTTTACTATTTTAATAATTACTTGATAAATAGATAATTATATAGATTCAATAGTTTCAAATAATACTAAATGTATAATAAATATATTTTTTTAAAGTGTTGAATTAATTAGACAATATATATATATATATATATATATATGCACACACAAATAAATCTAAACAAACATATGCATATATTATTTGTGTGTTTGTGCATTTATATATTTAGATTTAAAAAAAAATTGTCTTAAAAAAACTGTCACATGTTACATTATTGACCAAGGTTGGAAATATTGTTGATGTACATTATTCTTGCACTGCCTACTATGTTGCTATTTATCTTCAAGTTTTTTTTTTTTTTTTTATCATTGGTCATTTCTAGGATTGCTACTATTATTATTATTCTTTATTTATTCAGATTAATAAGATTTTATTATAATAAAGTCCTTTTCCTAATTTCAGTCGTCTGATAATACAGTTCTAAGGGTAAGTTAACGTTCGTTTCTATGTTTGTTTTCAGTTCATTCCTCCAGTAATAAAGCCACTGCTAGATGGAACGCAGTTTCAGAGAAAGCACTGGATGAACACGGCTTCGTCTGACAGCGGACCTCGTCCCAAACACCCGACGCTCGGAGGCTTTCACTAACGCTGTGTTGTGTTGTGTGTGGCTCTAGCAGACATTACATTCGCACATGTTCAAGCCAAAAGAGAACAATATTACGTACTGTCACTTTAAATGAATATGTTCCAAAACACTCTGTAGGATTAAGGATGTTTGATGTACGACTAACAAAACTAACAAATCTGAAAGAGTAAGATTGACTTGTTAGTTGGGTTTCTGTTCACTGCTTGGAGATTTTCTTCATGTTTTGATGGTTTCTGGAGGGAGGATCTGCTAAAAGATCTGATTGTATTTTCAGAAGGTGAAGCTGCTTAATGTGCTCGAAAAGCTTAATGTTTGGTGGCCGCCTTTGTTGTTTTAGGCGTATAATATACATCTCGTTTTATTATTTAGTCCCTGATTTATAATTAAAAAGGGCCACTTTACATGTTTTAAAACCTTTGATCATGTTGAGCTCGGTTTTTCAACCAATGTGCACAGAAATGATGGAGAGACACTGGAGATTGTTTGGTCATTTGTCTGTTAATTAAAAGAGGAATTTGACTTCTTTTGGGCACATCTAAATATGCTTGTTTTCTTTTCATATTCAGAACAATGTTTTTATTTGTATGATAATGTTTTATGTTGCTTGACAGAATACCGAACAGTGCCTTATTTTGTATGTAAAGATGGGATAAAGGTGTTTTTATTCGTCAAATGTTAACTTTTTCAATGCTTTTATAACACTGTAGCTCATTTTGGTTAAAAACATTTAATAAACTGATTTTTTTAAGCATAATGTGGTTTCATAATTGGTGAAGATTGACACTCGGTGAGATTTTAATGTTTTAAAAATAGTAAAAATATAATAAGATGAAGAAAATAGGTTTTCTATATGAATATATTTTAAAATGTCATGCATTCCTGTGATTTATTGCATTACTCCAGTCTTCACAGTTATGATCATTCAGACCTGTTATTACACTGAGAGAGCGACGAGTTCATGTTTAACCCCTTATTTAACCCTTTAGGGTCCAGTTATTACTATTAACTATGACGTTTTCCTTCAAAAAAATCTATTTGGCTGCTTATTAATAGTTTGTAAAGTAGTTGTTAAGTATAGGTATTGGTTAGGATTAAGGGATCTAAAATATAGTCATACATAATAATATAAGTACTAACAATCAGCCAGTGTTAGTAATATATATGCATGCTAATTAGTAACTAGTTAATAGTGAGAACTGGTTCCTTATGTGTTGCTTCCTAAAATATCATAATTGACACTCAAAGGCCTCTAAATGATCAACATCATCATAAATCTGATTATCATAAATACATGCCTTTTGTCATCTGACTGGTAGTTTATACTATTTTTAGCAACTTTAAAAGTGTAATTGTAAAAATGCTGAGTTTTATAAAGTAAACATTTGCATTATATGTTTTGAAACTACAAGGCTTTGATCATAAAACTAAGCATTTTAATATATTCACATACATAAAGTGACGTACAGTATGATATTTATATGCATCTATGTAAGTAGTCCACTATACTGTTATAACTACAATAATCCGATTTTTACTGTACGGTCATGGGCCTCTGAATAAAACGGAGGTGTCCTTTCTGCTTTTTTTGAGCTCCATAATCTCTAAGAACACAGTATGTGAGCCATAAAACCACATATTCAAACATATTTTTATATATATATTGACAATAGAGAGTTAACACTATAATTGCACTGACTGAATAAAATTCTGAAAGAAACAAGAAGAAAAAACAGTTACCAATCCCAAAGGGTTTCCTGTTGAAATGTTTAAACTGAAGGCCCAGTCTAATATTAAGTACTGTAACATTACTGCCCTCATTAGTCAGTGTCCAGGGCCCCCAGGAGACACACACTCTCGACCGAGTCAGAAGCGCGGTAACGCTCTGGTGTTTGTGTCGAGGAGAGCACTGCTGCCCCCTGCTGATCACCTGAGTCTTCGGTCAGTCCTGGACTCAGCGCTGTCCTCCTCGACCCACATCATACTGTCAGTGATTAGTAATATTAGTTATAGAAATAAAATGAATTAAGATCAAAAATGGCTTTTGAACATAACATAGATAGTATATGTAACGTTAGTCCCATCTGCTCAAATGCCATTATTTGACTTGCGTTGTAAATGACATCAGATCTGTGGCGAATGGTTTCAGAAGGCTGGACCTGTGGATGATCAGGTTATCTTGAGTGAGTAAACAAAAAGTAGTAAATAAAGCTGTACAAAATAATAATAAAAAAGTATGAATGTAATATTTATATAATACAATTTTGATTATATAAATATTGCCTAGGCAAATACTAATATAAACAAAAAAATAAAATAAACTAAAACGGAAGTAAAAGTATTCTAAATTGTATTTGTTAAGTGAAATATAAATATAATACAAATATTTAATTTGTTTTTTCTAATATAAATAACACTGATATACTGTGTGTGTGTGTGTGTGTGTGTGTGTGTGTGTGTGTTTGCGATTTTTGAGCTATAGATTTTTTGTTAACTGAAATAAAGCTGAAATTTATTAAAATATAAATATAACATTAATAAATATAATGATAAAGACACTTTAAAAAGGTGAATTAGATTAAATTAAATCAATATATCTAACTGAAATAACATACGTTTTCTAAAATTGCTTATATATATATATATATATATATATATATATACTAAAACTAAAACTAAATAGAAAAAATATATAATGCTTTTGACATTATAAAACTATATTATAACTAAATGACTAAAACTTAAACTGAAAAAAATCTAATCAAATCCAACATATTTATAATAATAATAAATGCTGTAATATTGTATTTAATTAACACAATTTTTTATGTTTTTATTAACGCACCACTTTCTTGAGCTATTATATCCCCGTCTCCTCTGATGTAGCTCTGAGACAAGGGTAGAGTCTCCACCTACAGTAGATGGAGCCGTGTGCAGGGTACGGTCCTGAAGACCAGTGTCCGCTCTAAACCGGCTCTCTCTTCACTGACCTTTACAAACAGCCAACAAATCATCTTACTACACACATAACCTGTGACGTTTCAGAATCAGAATCTTTGCTTTTTTCATTAAGGGAATAGTTCACCTAAATTATGAACTTCTGGACAACTTGCACTAACCATGTGTGTCCTTTATGAAGATGGTGGCTTCTGAGTTGTCTTTCAGCATTGCACCCACCGAAGAAACCAAACTAACCTCAAATATCTCATCAGCTTCCTCTAGAGAGTCCTGAACAATCTCCACTCTCCATACTCGACTGTCAACCCCTGGAAACAGACACTGTTTACGTTTTGTATTATTGAATCAGCTTCTGTATTCTCTTGCAGCATCTCAGTTCATTAATAATACCTGGGTCAAACTGAATCAAAGATGAAGCCTGTATGAAGTCTTTTCCAGCAGATGCCGTTAGTTCTTTCACCTATGGCAATGATAAATATATAAAAATCCACTTAAGAATAAAAAGCAAGCAAATAAATACAAACAAAGTTATACCTGTACAGTAACATAAGATGAGTCCTGCACATTGCCCTTCCTCTGGATGGTCATTGAGACTGACCCTTGACTCTCACATATTACATACTCAATCCTGGACAGATGCACACTGGCCAATCTGAACTCCAGTCTGACAGAGGGAAGAATATTACACATCCTAACATCCACCGACAACATGCCAACCAAGTGTAGAGGTGTAACACTCGAGGAATACTCACAAATACATGCTGCTATAAAAAATTACGATTTACAGATGAAGAAATGAAATAACACAGTCACTAATCCTGCAAGAAAACAAAATCAAAGCAACATTTCAAAGCCCAGGGTTTACTTGTAAGAAGCTCTGGTGTTTCTCCAGACTGTCAGATAAAGCGCCAGAGCAGAGTTAATGATGTAGACGATATTCCTTCTGTTCAGATCCTTCTGAGAGAAACACTTCCTCACAAAATCACCTACAGACACGGAAAAGATTATACACAGACTGGCAGATCATTTCCAGACAGACTACTTCAGTCTGTGAGCACTGAATTTATTTAATACATGAGTTTCACAATTTGAGATGAATTACTGACATAAATTAACTTTTCCATGACAATCAAATTTATTGAGATGCACCTGTAGATAGACACAGAGAGAGAGAGATAGATAGACAGACAGACAGACAGACACACACACACACAATCACAGCAGTGCACAACATACTGTATCATAGTTATATATCCTCATATCATACAACCCTAAAACTTCCTTTGCAGTAAATCACTAAAGCATGATTTACTTTCGGTAAAGCTTTATTGTGAATATTTTTTGGACTTGACTTGACTTGATATATGTTGAATATGCATTTAAAAATTCAAACAGGTACAACAAAAAGTGATTGTAACTAACTTGCAGTGTGAAGAAGACAGGCTCTGTTTGTGTTCTTCCGTCCAGCAGGAAGCGTCTCTCGGTGCTATCGGAGGCTATGAATCTGAAGCGATCAATCTGGAGCTCCTCCATACAGGTGTAACACAGTAGTGTGGGCAGAACCTTATCAGTCATCTCCACTACGATCCCAAGGGTCCCGTTGTGAGCTGATATGCCATTGCCAACCACAAACCTATGGATAATGTAGACATATGGATGTTATGTGTAAAGAAAAAAAATACAAATCAAAAACCCTAATTTGAGAACAATCACACCTACACAAGGATTCAATAAATTCGCTGAAAAAGTTAAGAATCTAAAACTATAAAATAGCTGAGCAAAGTCTTGAAGTAATCTCACACCTTGCTTATAATTCACCCCTAAATAAATAGAGGAAAAAAGAGGAATAAGCAAGAACGCTTCGGTTACTTAACGTAACCTCGGTTCACTGAGATAAGGGAACCAGCGTTATGTATGGGAAAACTCCTTTTTTCCTTCTGCTGATGCCTGATTTGTTCACGTTTGTGTAGTTAAGTGACCGAAGCGTTATCTTTCGAACGTTCACTCTCATTATGTATGTGAACAAATCCAATCATGCCACACAATCACTGCAAGCCCAGTGTTAGAGCACTAATAAGGGCCCTAAGGGACTTGGGCATAGGTAGAAATCCCTACCCACATGGGAGGTCTAAACAGATGAAATCCATGCCTGCAGAGCGGGGATGTCTAAGTTATAGAATCTGGCAAAAGTGAATGGTGACGACCAGCCGGCGGGCGCACAGATCTCACTGATAGATACGTTGCTGGACTACGCCCATGAGGAGGTCATTCCCCTTGTGGAGTGGGCTCTCACACCAATAGGGCATTCTAGTCCTTCATAAGATGCATAAGCCAGAGCTATTGCATAAACAATCCAGCAAGACTTTGTTTAGTAACTGGCAGTCCCTTCTGGCGGCCTCCAAAGCAAACAGTTGTTCAGACTGCCTAAACAGTTTAGAACATTCCTCATAGGCTTTCAGAGCCCTAACAGAGCAGAGAGCATTCGGTCCCTGCTCACCGTCTGCATCGGGATATTACTTGCAATCTAAAGGGAGTATAGAGCACTTTAGGAACATACCCGTGTCTCTGTTTCAAAATGACCTTGCAGTCATTGAGCCCAAACTCAAGACACGAGTTGCTGACTGACAGCACTTGTAAGCTTAACCGACGCCAAGGCAAGGAGAAGGGCCGTTTTAAGCGATAAGGGCTGCAAGTCAGCCAAACTGAGTGGCTCAAATGGGGGCCCCTAGTACCATGGATAAGTCCCAACATGGCACAGTCTGAGGAGGATTAAGTCTCCTTGCGCCCTTCAGAAATTTTACGACCAAGTCATTTCTGCCTATTGAATGCCCGGCCCCGAGAGAATGATTTTCCTCGATGGCTGCCACATATACTTTGAATGTAGATGGGGCGAGCCCCTTATCCAGCAGCTTTTGCAGAAAAGTCAGCACGCAGGTCACGTCACATGAGGACGGGTCCACTTGCCGTGCAGAGCACCAATTGAAGAATACTGTCCATTTTTGGCCAAAGAGCCGTCTCATAGACGGTGCCCTTGCCTCAAGAATGGAGTTGCTTACTCTCGCTGGGAGCCTGTCTGACTCCTGTCGAAGCACCAGACATGTAGTCTCCACAACTCTGGTCAGGGATGCCAAATCATGCCTTCGCCTGCGAAAGAAGGTCCCTCCTCAACGGGATGGGCCACACATCCATCGTCACCAGCTGCATCAGCTCTGGAAACCAAGCTTGGTTCCACCAGAGTGGAGCTACTAAGAGGAGAGAGCATTTGGTTTCCTTGACTCGCCTGATGATCTGGGGAATCAGGGCGATAGGAGGAAATGCAAACAGACTAGCTTTGGGCCAGTCATAGGCCAGGGCATCTCACTGTATTGAGAAAAATGTTGGGCAATGAGAGTTTTCTTCCAAGATGAAGAGGTCGACCTCTGCCTTCCCAAAGACCGCCCAAATTCACTGTACCATCTGAGGGTGCAGCTCCCAATAACCTGGGGCTACTTTGCCTCTGAACAGCAAGTCCGCTCCCAGGTTCATCTTGCCTGGAACACGAACCGCCTTAGTGAGAGGAGTTATTTCTGTGCTCAGAGAAGTCTTTCTTTGGGACAAGGAAATAGCGGCTGAAAAAGCCTGACTCACTGTTCACTGGGGGCACTATTTCCACAGCACCTTTTGCAAGCAGTTCTTGCAGCTACTGCCAGAGAACAATAACTCCGTCGTCCGAGACAGAAATATGAACAACGTCTATGAAGCGGGGAGGTCTGCGAGCAAACTGCAACAAGTAGCCTTGTCCAAATGCTTCCAAAACCCATCTCGAGATTCCTGGAATAGCTGCCCAGGCCGTATAACAGGAGGCGAGAGGTTTTATTTTCTCAAACGAGAGTTCACCTTGAAAAAGCGGGGAGTCTACGTTCGTATAAGTGATTGAGAGAGGATGAGGAATTTTGCTTTGCCCACAATTTACTGTAACATACAACCCTAATTAACATAACAGACAAGAAAAAACTGAGAAGAAACTATTATTTCAAAGAAAAAACATCAAATTTAAACAAAATATGAAATTCAACGCCAAGAATTCTGGGAAATTTTACCCTGTAAATTTTACAGGTACTGTACTTACCGTTAACCATTATAACAGGTTTGTACTGTAGCATTACCACATTATTTTACTGTTAAAATCACAGACATTTTTTTAAAGTTTATATTACTTCTGTAATAAGAACTCTTTTTAAAAGTATGCTAAAGTGGGCTTCATTACCTCATAGTTTCTGCGCTGTGCTTACCGTTAACCATTATAACAGGTTTGTACTGTAGCATTACCACATTATTTTACTGTTAAAATCACAGACATTTTTTAAAGTTTATATTACTTCTGTAATAAGAACTCTTTTTAAAAGTATGCTAAAGTGGGCTTCATTACCTCATAGTTTCAAAAATCTTGTTTTGACCTCACTGATTGGAGTGTTTTTGAAGCTGCTGCCACCGATCTGGATGAACTCACAGAGACCGTAACATCATATATCAGTTTCTGTGAGGATATGTGTATTCCTACAAAAGACTCAACTAATTTACAACAATGACAAACCGTGGTTCACTGCTAAACTCAGACAGCTCCGTCAGGCCAAAGAAGATGCTTACATGAAGGGGGACAATGTCTTGTATAAACAGGCTAAATACACATTGGAAAAGGAGATCAAAGTGGCAAAGAGGAATTATTCTGAAAAAATAAGGACTCAGTTCACTTCCAACGACTCCGCATCAGTGTGGAAAAGTCTAAAGAAGATCACCAATTACAAGACACCACCCCCCAGCACTGTAGAGAATCAACGACTGGCAGACGATCTGAACGAGTTTTACTGCAGGTTTGAAAGAACACCCATCACCTGCCCTGAACGCCTCCCCACACAACCATTCACACCCTTCACAACTCCTGCAACCAGCCCTGAATGCCTCTCCAAACAACCGTTCACACCATTAACAGCTCCTGCAACCCATCCTGAACACCTCTCCAATCAACCGCTCTCACCATTCTCACCTCCTGCATCCCCCCTCTCCCCCACACCTGCAATTCAGATCAGCGAGGATGCGGTGCGCCAGGTCTTCCGGAAGCAGAAAAGGAAAAAAGCACCAGGCCCAGATTGTGTTACACCAGCCTGTCTGAAATCCTGTGCTGACCAGCTGGCCCCCATCTTCACACAGATCTTCAACAGATCGCTGGAGCTGTGCGAAGTCCCTTCATGCCTCAAACGTTCCACCATCATCCCCATCCCTAAGAAACCCAAAATTACAGGACTAAATGACTACAGGCCTGTGGCTCTAACGTCTGTAGTCATGAAGTCATTTGAAAAACTGGTGCTGGCCCACCTGAAGGACATCACTGGACACTTGCTGGATCCTCTTCAGTTTGCCTACAGAGCAAACAGGTCTGTGGACGATGCAGTAAACATTGGACTGCATTATGTTCTGCAACACCTAGACAGACCGGGGACTTATGTGAGGATCCTGTTTGTGGACTTCAGCTCGGCCTTCAACACGATCATCCCAAACCTCCTCCTGCCCAAACTAAATCAGCTCTCCGTGCCCACCTCCGTCTGTCAGTGGATCAACAGCTTCCTGACAGACAGGCAGCAGCTAGTGAGGTTGGGAAAATACACATCCAGCACCCGTACAATCAGCACCGGAGCTCCCCAGGGCTGCGTTCTCTCCCCTCTGCTCTTCTCCCTGTACACTAATGATTGCACATCTAAGGACCCCTCTGTCAAGCTCCTGAAGTTTGCAGATGACACCACACTCATCGGCCTCATTCAGGACGGTGACGAGTCTGCTTACAGACAGGAGGTTAAAGAGCTGGCTGTCTGGTGCACTCTCAACAACCTGGAGCTTAACACGCTCAAAACAGTGGAGATGATCGTGGACTTCAGGAGAAACCCCCCTGCACTCCCCTCACTCACCATCATGAACAGCCCTGTGACTGCAGTGGAGTCATTCAGGTTCTTGGGAACCACCATCTCTCAGGACCTGAAGTGGGACATTCACATTGACTCCATCGTAAAAAAGGCCCAGCAGAGGTTGTACTTTCTCCGCCAGCTGAGGAAGTTTAACCTGCCACAGGAGCTGCTGAAACAGTTCTACTCCACCATCATTGAATCCATCCTCTGCCCTTCAGTAACTGTCTGGTTCAGCTCAGCTTCTAAATCTGACCTCAGAAGACTACAGAGAGTAGTCCGGACTGCTGAGCGAATCATCGGTTCAACTCTCCCATCTATTCAAGAACTGTACTTATGCAGAGTGAGAAAAAGGGCTGTCAAAATCACTCTGGACCCCTCACATCCAGCACACTCCCTCTTTAAACTGTTGCCATCTGGTCGACGCTACAGAGCACTGAGCACTAGAACGACCAGACACAGGAACAGTTTCTTCCCTCAGGCAATCCATCTTATGAACAGCTGACAATAATGGCGAACACACTACACTTTATATTTATATACACACACACTTTATTTATCTAACACACATACTTAGTATACACTTAAATTTTGCACACAATATATATGTACATACATAACTTCACTTTGTAATATACCTGCCTACAATTGTCATTTGTATATTGTCATTCACTGTCTACATATTTGTATTTTTTATTCTTTTATTATGTGTTTTATGTTCTGTCACTGTCATTCTGTTGTACTGCGGAGCTTCTGTCACGAAAACAAATTCCTCGTATGTGTAAACATACCTGGCAATAAAGCTCATTCTGATTCTGATTCTGATTCTGTGTGTGGCTGGAGTTCGGAGTCCAGGTTAAGGAGGTGATGGGTTTGGTGTGGTCAGACAGGTGAGTGATGAAATATCTTCAAGACAGGATCATTAGGTGTTTTTTTTTATAGGATTCACAATTTAAGAATGACATAAATAGATAAATGAGATGCAGCTTTCCCATTAATCCATAATAAGTAACCTGCAAAAGAAGGAATTTTGGAAATCAAATGGTCCTCAGTTTGAGGCTAAAACTTCTCCATCACCTCTCTCTGACATGTTCATTGAGTGATGGGGCACAACTCCTTCCAAGCCCAGTTCCTCTGAAGTGAGAGTTTACTTAAAAGATGACCTTTGACCCTAAACAATCTCTAGGACCTTGAATGACAAGATTGGAGATTGAGGCTGTCCCTTTGTTCATGTTTGGTACTCCAATTCTACAAATCACCTCGAAGGAAAACAATGAAATATCCAGCAGACTTGTGCAGTGCATTTCTGTGTATCTGAGCTAATTGTGTCGCATTTTACTAGCGTCAAAACATCTGGAATTCATCCGTCATTGTTTACTCACTAACATGTTTTCTTTTAAAGGCCTCTCCTCTTTTCTTCCAGCTGTCTTTCTCCATTGGAAACTCCAATTCTCTAAGATTTTTCCACATCCCTGGGTTAAACAAAGTCAAAAACATGCCACAGAGTCTTAAAAAGCTAAATGTAATCAGTCTGTGCTTTTTTTTTTTTTTTGTAATGGCGTGAAATTTCATACAGGTACAAACAGGGTTTGACTCAACATACAGAGTCAGAGAAAAAGACAAAACACAAGCAGCTCTTAAAAATGTCTCATTAAAATGTGTGTTCTTGTTGAACAAATGATGCTGCAAAGGGTTACAAACCCTTTTTTAGAGCATTTTGCCACCATAAACCCACAGAATATTTTTTTGCACCACTGTGGAGAAGCACGAAGTTCAGGACAACCTTGAGCACAATGAGGCCTGGTCGCCCTCCTCGTGAGAAAGAGGTGCATGTAATGGTTTTGAATGCACTTCAAAGGTTAAAAGTATACATATATTTACGTAAAAACTCTACTTGCAGATAATAGAATATTGATGTTTGAAATAAAAGAGAGACCTAATTTCATGACTTACATTTTTCTTAATTTTACAAAGTGCACTTTGCAATTATTTCAAATTAAAAGTTTTACTTTTAAACGGAGAGTCCGATTATTTCTGGTAAATCACATGATTCTTAACGGTCCTCAAATGTAGACTGGAAATTTCTGATTCTTTCCAGTCGGTACAAATGGGGCTTTCCTTCGAAAGTCCGATTCATTCTGATGTGTCATGCTGTTGGTTCATTTAAAAACGATTCACCTAACGTCCCTTTAGGCCTATTATTTTGTCCATTCAGTTACGTAGTGTAAGGCTGTGTTTATTGTATTTAATATAAATGTACCTGTTGAAAGTTTAAAGTCATTGGCTTGACAATAGTTTAACTACTTCGGATAGCTTGTGGCATACACTTTCAAAGCAGCTTCTCTTCCTCAATACTCGTCTATGGTTAGCAGCACTGATTTAGCTAATAATTACTATATTATATATTCATTGTATATAATAGAATAAAATAATTATGTCCTTTCTTTTCTGCCTCTTCAGAGGAACCTGTTTGAAAGAAATCATCCATGACTATTCAGAGACACTATGGAAGGAGAAAATGTTTTACAAAGGTGCATTCAGTCTTCTTTGCACTTTTTATACTTGTGAATGACAGTTGTGAGTATTAGTTTCTAATACGCAGTTGTGACCGATGTTGACCTTGAAGCTGTTTTCATATTATATTAATATTGCTTTCTCCAGTAAAAAATAAATAATAATCTTGTCTGGATTGTCTTGGTGGATTCTGATGTGAGAGGATAACAACAATCGCCTTGTTACTTGTGGATTATTGTGATGTTTTTATCAGCTGTTTGGACTTTGCAGAAGTTTACTGTCGCTCGGGAAGTAGATGCACAAGAACCAGGGGGTATTCATTTATCTTCACAAAATGTTCAGTTCAGGAATATTTTTTTAGGATTCCTGGTGTGAATCACTATCTTGAAGTCATGCTAAAATGTCTGGGGGTTTCCTGGAACTTTATATATTTAGAAATGTAATGTAGGCTACAGTACATTTAGCCACAGGATGTCATAATAGAGCAAGAAAAAGAAGGAAGTGTTACTTTCAATGTTCATCTACAGCATGTTGTTTCACGAAATGACTGAGTTATGTAATTATTAATAACAAATAAAAGCTGTATAGGCCATATGGATGTCAGTTTTGAATTTGAGACCATGGTGTTCAGCTTGAAAAAAAAAAATCAGTGTCTTTCCTGGAAACAGCTGATGCTTTGGGAAAATGAAACCGATACAATCTGTTCTGTAAAATTTCCCTGTAAAGTGTGAGTGGCCTTTATTCCATAGGAATTATTTTATTGTTATATAGGCCCGCATATTATATGATGGAATAGGTATAACCTAATTTATGTTTACATTATTATGAAAAGCATATTTATTCTTCGTTTCTCCGGCTGTTATTTCACTTTTTTAAAATGAATTTTACAAAAAAAGCGATCGTTCTAAAAATTCACTTTTTTACAGACCAAAACCGTGCAACAAACGACAGCCAATAAATTGAGCGCGCGCGCAGTTTAGCGAAAACTACTTATGCGCGTGCCTGTGAGAATCCTAATGGAGGGGGATTGAGGCGCGATAGCTGATTGGTTACCAGCGCTGTCAATCAAAAGCAGCCATATCAAGTGAAAAAAAGAGCGACGTGAAATACTAACGGAGAAGAAGCGGCTGTTATTACGAGATTGATACACTGGGTTAAGGTCAGCGGGGTAGTTTCTAAATGACAGTCAGCCTTGTGCTTGATTTAGGCGCTGTTGAAGCTGCTCAGCATTATGTTTCTTTTATGCGGATAATGACATTGCTGGGACACTTTGACATCGATCCTCCTAAGAACGGAATAATAAACTGAACCTGCTTCGCGCTGTTTCATGTGACCCAGTAGTTTGCTTCTGGAGAAAACGAGCCAAATGATGTCAGGAATGCATTACAAGGGTCAAGAAGTCAGCTGCTGCATCAAATATTTCATATTTGGATTTAACATCATATTTTGGGTAAGAGCGTGTGTTTGTAGCACCGTGGCTTTGTTTCTAATGTGTCGGTTTTTCTTTCTGTCATTGCTCGTGAATGTGAGTGTGGAACGTGCGCACGCAGTCGATGCAGCTCCTTTGTTCGTTTGTGTGAAACAAGCCGGTTTATTCTGCACAAGACCGGCACAGTTGATCGATTACTCGGGTTGAGAGGGATGCAGAAGCCTCCGGTCCTGTGTTTGTGTTAATATAAACTCATATCATCGCGATTTATCTCCGATGTTCATGACAAGTCAAGTGCGTACTTCAGATAATCGGCTTTCTCTCTGTGAAGCAATGCTTTGAGCTGTCTGACTGTATGGACGAACACATGCATCTGTGTGTGTCCCGGATTGAGGACAGTAACTGGACTGACTAGAGATCACATCGTGACTATACAAATGCAGGAAGCCAGTAACACTGTAACTTGGCGTCTAAACCTTTTAAATAATATTCCCCCTTGCTTCTAATTATAGTTTTGAAATATACAATTTGTCCCTAAAATAATATCAAGTACAAAGACAAAGAGTGATGTTGTTGTACCTATACTTTTTTATCATGGTGAAGTGTGACACTAATAGATTTGCAATTAATTTTGTGCATTAATACACCTAATCCGATACAATTATTATTATTATTATTTTTACAATTATTTATAGTCCTACCCCAAACTCACCACCTTTAAATTTAGACATTTGAAACAGTAAACATACAGGGTCTAGAAAATAAACACCCTACCTTTAAAATGATCAGTTTGTTGCCTTGCAGCCTGAAATGAAGACAGACCAGGTTTTTGTTTTATACAGATGTATTTACTTTGATTTCAGGCTGGTGAAGTGGATTTACTTGTAGAGTTAACTGAAGTTATCATGATCTTTTTTTAATGTTCGACATGGATGTCATAACAGATGTCAGTAGACCAGGAAGATTTTAAAACGAGCGGTTCATGCATGCATTCGTACAAATTTACCTTCACAGCATATACAAACAAAAATGTACTTTTCTTCAAGGCAAAGTTTTGTTTTCATTAAGAAAAAACAAAAGTAAAAAGTCATTAATAAAATAACCAATAAAACAAAATTGCAAACAACAGCACAAGTAAATGCAACAGAATAAAGAGAGCTATGAAACTTTTTTTCAGGTTAAGTAAGTTTTAATTCAGGTAAAAAATACTACAGAAATTAAAATAATCAAATGTACATTTTTATCAATTTTAATTTCTGTAGTCTTCATTGTAAAAAATAAATCCAAATTAATGCTTAACATTAAAGTCATAGATGGTTTTCAGTAGGGATATGTCGATATCAAATGTTCATGTTGCAATTAATTGCTCACGCTTTATCACTGTATTATCACTGTATTTAAATTTAGTTTAAAAAAAAACGGTTTAACTTTTTTTCTTATAACAAAAATAACTTCAATACAGTAAAACAATACAGAAAAACATATTAAGTTAAAAGTTTTACACAGATTAAAGTGCACAAATGATAAAGACACATAGGTATCACTTTACAATAAGACATCATTAGTTAACTATTAACATTCACAATGAGCAATAGCTACATTTTCGACAGAAGTTATTAATCTTTGTTAAAAAATACAAGTCTTAGTTTATGTTAGCTCATTAAATAACCCAGTAGCAACTTTCGATTTTTACAACCTGTTATTAAATGTTGGAATACTTAAGATTAATGAATGTGCAGAAGAATTGGCAGTTTATGTTAACTAATGAAGTCTTAACGTAAAGTGTGAATGAACAATAAAGAATCAAAACACTTTCAAACAATATCTAGGACATGTTGTAGTCCAGATTAAAATGTAAAAAAAAAAGTTTGAAAATAAATAGCCGATTAAGTCTAAATATTTAAGTATTTAGCACTGTGAAGAATATCATAGTGAATACACAAATCTGAATGGCTATTTAAATATATTTACATAAGTTTAAGAAAGTAGTGCAGCTGCTTCATTTATGGGGTTTTCAGGGTAAGGACTGCATTTTCTGCAGTTTAGCGCCCTCTGCTGTCAGAGAGTGAATGTGCTTTCATTTTGTGTATATTCATTACCGTGATGTGTCGCATTACAGAGTACCAGCACGTCTAGTATTCAGGAAAGAGCTGAAAGTCAGTCTCCTCCAGGATTTAGCGATTTTGCGATCACCAAATTTAAAATTTTTAGCAGAATTTGGGTTTAGATGCGTCCCGTGACATCATCGCAATGCGCATTCAGCCATTGAAAGGTTGTTCTCAGAAACTGAATGAACAGCCTTGTGTTCTCATCATGACCGATGTACAAGAGCTAAACTGGATAAATGAACCGAAAGCGGAACGAATCCGCGCAATTAGTTTGGGCTAGACAGCACAATCTATCATCAATATTATCTGCTCGAGCCACAGCTGCGGGCTGACCTCGATCACACAACACTGATATACACAGCGCTGGGAAATACAGTGAAGAAAGCATCTCTGTTCATTCTTGTGGAAGCATTCAAATTCAGCACAGAATTCTGTTAAAGATACAGATATCAGAACAAACGCCACTGATGTGGAAACCAGGAAAAACTTTGTTCAATAAACACAAAACAAATCTCCTCCACCGTTCACCATTGATTTAACACAGTAAAACTATAGGAACAACTTGTGGCAGAAAGGGTCTAATGTTTTAGTGTGTTTTTAAATGCTTCACACAAATTTTCCCAGCACTTCAAAGCTTTGAGTATTCCCAAATTTGAAAGTTATTTTTGATGTGATGACTTTGATTAACATGACAGACAGCAGCAGGAATATTGGACAGTGGTCCCTTTAAGAGTTTATCCATGGCCCTAATATACTGTTCACTTTCTCAACTATTTAACACCCCAAAACTGACTGTGTTTAACTGTGTACTCGCCAAGACGGACAAATTGACATAGTTTTGTATGTATTTGAATGTTTTAGCGTATTTGTGGCTCAGAAGGTGTTTGAGACTGAGCGTAGCTTGTGTGGTGGTGCGCGCACTTTTGGTGCAAGCGTGAAACCTGCCGAAAGAGAAGGGGTCGTCGGAGAGAAGAGAGCGAGAATGTGCAGCTGACGTTATTGCCTTTGCCGCTGGAAAGAAAACAGATTGGCTTGAAATCAGAAGGAAGTGAGATTGATCGGCCCGGATTAGAAAAATCGTCCGATTCCGATCTCTGGCCAATCGATAGGTTGCATCTCAAAATTTTAGTGTTGCATTCTTTTGAGGATCTTTTGGAGCATCCAGAATTGCTATTTGGCCTTTTTTGAACTAAACAAATATGTCCAACATATTTGTGATATCTATAATCAAGTGGTAAATAATGATGGTGTCCAGTGACTAAATGTTGTTGCGGAGGTACTTCCTTGATTTCTCCGAAGTGAAAGAATTGAGAATTGTTTGAATTGATTATACAACTCCAACATTCCTAGACTTTTAAAAATAAAGGTTCTTTTTTTTTTTTTTTTTGGCATCGTCGGTTCCATGAAGAATCTTTAACGTCCACAAAAAAATTCCATTGCACTAAATTTCTTTATAGCAGAATATAGAAAAAAAGTCCTTAAGATTATTGAAATGTTTTTCACGCTAATGAAAGATTATTCTTTTTAAAGAACTGTTCTCTGAAAGCTTATGTTGGGAACCAAAGATGGTTCTTCCATGACATCTCTGCGAACTCCTCCCTTTATTTAGCATGATGCAGTAAAGTTTATTGAGCTCTGTGATGTTCGGTTGCTATTATTGAGCATTTACTGTACAGAACTCAATGAACTTCATACACTTGCTACATTAGTTACTGTATGTTTACTGTTGTCTCATATTGCTCCGCACATGTGGGGATAACTTCAGTGCACATTTTCTATCGCTGAATGGCATTACTAATAAAGAGAATTGAGTTTGGTGTGATGTTTCAACAAAGACAAACATTATCTTGTTTGTAAAGACAAATATCTTAAAAATAAGACGTTTCTTTTAAATTTCAAACAAAGTGATTTTGAAACCAGTATTTGTTATTATCCATGTTACTTATTGCCAAAAAAGGCTGTTATTTCCCATAAAACACAATCCATTGTTACAGGTTGGTTGAACTCATTTATTCCTTAAAAATATTGCTGATAACTTTTTTTAAAAGGAAAAATTAATTGTGTTGTCTTTTCATTCTAGACTAGACTCTATTAAATAAACACTCTAACAATGAATTTGTTTAATTTCAGGAAGAATTGCCATGACATATTACACTATAAGTGAATGCTGAGGTCATAATTTTTTGTTTTTCACCCAAGTAATGCTTTTTGTATTTTTCACATTCTTTATTTGGGTTCACATTGGGGGTTCGTGACACAGCTTACACGTAAAGTATTTTACTGAAACATGACATAATGAAAAACGACATTTCTCATAGTGCAGTGCTCAATAGTTTTGTACAGTATAGCTGACATTACTGACACCTCTTAAGGTGCTCGGATAAAGCCATAAACAAACCCCCCGAATCGATGTATTCATGGATATATAAAACAAAAATATATCTTTTAAGTGTGTACAATATATAGCTTCACTTTCAGAAGGAAACACACAGCGTCTCCACGACATGGCGGCACTGCAACAGCAGAAATAAAAGTTATGCCTTCTTTCTTTGCGTGAACATTTGGGCGGCGTTATGCAAATGATCCCACATCGTGATGTAGACATGTGGGGGCGTGTTAGAATGAGCTGTTTTTAGTCTTTTATTAAGAAGATCTCTTTGGATTTGAGACTTTAGTCTTTGCAACTTTACAAATCTTCTTTATGCACCAAGAGCTTGTAACACTCTAAAGAGAAAGGAAAAATTTAAATCGCGTCTCTCTCTTATTCTCTTTAGTGTCTTTTCATGATTGAATCTGATGCTCATGCCATACCTTTTAGACTACTTTAGTTAGAAAGGTTAATGAGCACATGCAAACAGCCAAGGAATATGAATTTATCCATGTATTCCACAGAGACATCGAGAAATGGGTGTATGTGCAGCCTTAATATCACAAACAACACCCTGGGATGCTGAAAAATCTGCATGTTTTCCGGTTCGCTCCATTGTGCCGTGTGAAGTTGAATGGGGATGAATGGAGCCTTTGTACGCCACACAACTTCTGTCTGTTTTTGTAATCAAGCCCAAGAAACTGAATTGTCCTTAATGGGTCACACTGAAGGTCTCCCTCTATTAGCAAAATGACTTACATAATCTTTTTTAAAAAAAAACGTTTTATATTTTAAAAATCCTTTAATTTACAAAAGACCAAAATATTATATTTTTTAATGAAACAGAAGTAGTGAGAGATCTCTTTTCCATATTGTTACAAGAAGTATTGTGTGAACATGGTTTTGTGCATTGGTTGATATGATGAAATGTGGGTGTTTAAACATATGCAATGATATCTATAACATACATATAGACCAAAGATTGGCGAACCACTGATGGTGCTGATAAGAGCCTTTAGACCGTCACCAGTCTGTTTTGATGCACATCTCTAGATGGGCAATGGTTCAGACCAAACCATATCTCTCCTGCACTCTATACCCCTTCTGGAAAGAGAGAGAGAGAGAAACTTCAGGCTTCTTAACTACTTTTAACAGAAATACTATGCTGGTCAACTAGCTTCACTATATGTAAGACCAGGGTATTCTGGTATTATTTTTTTATTATTAATGGTAACACTTTAGTTTACACTTTAGGGATCAGTATTAACTAGTTGCTTATTAGCATGCATATTACTTGCATATTAGCTGTTTGTTAGTGCTTATAAAGCACATATTAATGCCTTACTCTGCTTTGCCATATTTTAGATCCCTTAATGCTATCCCATACCTAAACTTATCAGCTACTGTACCTTAACAGACTATTAATAAGCAAATCATTGGGAGTTTAGCCAAAAGTCATCATTAATGCTAGGTGAGAGTTGGTCCCTCAACTAAAGTGTGATCATATTAATCACTGTTAAAAAAATAAAGTTGTAAACAAAACAAAGATTGTTCGAGTATGTTTCACAAGAAAATATATAGTGCTAAATTTAATCTAATTCAAATGCTGCTTGCCATTTCTTAGTAATTGTGAAATTTACTAGAAATTTATGTTGGAAGTGAAAGTAAATCCCACATGTAAATTTTCCAGTGTGTTAAGTCTAAATACAGGACAGATTGTACAGTGTCGGAGTCTGAGGTCATTTTGTAATAAAAGAACTACTGTATTTGGGAAGACCCCACACCCACAATCACTGTACTGTTGTTCTGCATAATTCATACACAACAACCCTTGTGTGAGGCACAGTCCTGAGCGCAGTGGGAGATCTGATGATGAAACGATGGAGCGTTATGAGGGACAAACAGGGTTCTACACTTAAATGACATGGTGAGATGTAGCTGTGAATGCTTTCTTGAATAGTGAATGAAACTCTGGAGGTTTCTCAAATACAGGGTGATCTGACTAAAGGTCTTGACCCCACTGAAACACAGATGTCATGTTTGAAAGCAATAATGAGTTTGGAGAATGGCTTGGCTGACGTTCAGGTCCGTGTGTTTCCACGAACTTCTCTTTTTCTTTATTTTGCTCTTAAAGGAATAGTTGACCAAAAAATTTAACTGTTTAAAATTCGTTCACCATCAGATCATCAAAGATTTAGAGGAGTTTGTTTCTTCATCATATTTGGAGAAATTTAGATTACATGGATCCTCTGCAGTGAATGGGTGCCGTCAGAGTGAGAGTCAAAACAGCTGATAAAAATATCACAATAATCCACAAGTAATCCACAGCTAATGTCTTGCGAAGTGAAAAGATGCATGTTTATAAGAAACAAATCCATCATTAAGACTTTTTTTTTTTTTTTACATTCAAACTGTTGCTTCCAGCAAAAATACAAGTCCTCTATCCATAATATCACTTTCTTCAGTCATCTCGTCTGAATCAGGAGAGAAATATGAACAGATCAAACACCATTTACAATAGAAAACAGTCCAGAACAGCTCTAAACGAATATATGGATGGATTTTGAAGTGAGACGACATCAGAGGATGCACTTTTTCACTAGAGGAAATTATACTTTTATAAACTCATATTTTGGTTTGAAGTTAAAAATGTCTTGATGGATTTGTTTCTTACAAGCAACTTTGCACTTTACAAGATGTTAACTAATGACTGTAGTGCTTGTGGATTATTGTGGTGTTTTTATCAGCTGTTTTGACTCATTCGGACGGCACCCATTCACTTCAGAGCATCCATTGGTGACAAAGTGATGCAATGCTACATTTCTACAAATCTGTTTTGATGAAGAAGTAAACACATTTACATCTTGGATGGCCTGAGGGAGAGTAAATCTTAAGCAAGTTTACATTTTGGAGTGAACTATTCCTTTAATTTGGCCTTCAGTGTCATTTTGGGCTATTCCTTTAAATTAATTCCCATTTCAGCAATACAAAATCTGCCACTGGTATAGTTGTGTCTAGAGGAACAAATGTCAAATCTGACCCTTTTTTTTGTAAGCATTACAGTTTATGTGAACACAGCATTTATGTATTTAAAAATGAACAAAATAAACAGAGTTTATGAAGGAATAAGGTACAAACTTTTCCAGTTCTTATCTACGTCTCATGGGAAGAACCAGATGTCTGCTCGGATTCCACCATTTAAGAGCAGATTGCAGAAACTGTGTCGGAGAGTGAAACATTAGAAGCTGTTGAAGTTAAAAACAAGACCTAAAGAGTGAGATATGGAGGTCGGCACGCTTCACAGTCAGTGCTTATTAGTCATGACCTAATGTTTGACCAGACTGAGGGAATCTGATAAAATGCTCGGTGACTCTTTGTCTCTAATGTTCAGCATTGGCTCACTGGGAAAGTTGTTTTGAAACATTACTGTGTACTTTGGAGAATAGTAATCTGGGTAAGAGCTGCATATAAGCAGATAAGAGTTGCATTGCTATTTACCGACACATTGAAGAAAAACCGAGACCAAAACACCGTCTACATCCACTGAGAGTTATGGCTTGTGCAGAAGAACATTAAAATTTGAGTAAACATTCGTCACTCACACAGAATTTCTACAGAAGGGGTGTTTAATTTATTTTCCATTGCACTACGAAAAACACTGGTCATACAATAAGATTCATGCTTTTGGTCACATGCTTAAAAGTCTTTTCATAATAATGGACAACAATTTGTTTTTACATTTCCATTTCAGAGGGTAATATTACATAAGTACTTGGTTGGCCTGGCCTTTATATTTATAATTTCCTACATTTGTGTGTTAAATAAGCACTTAGAAGTGGAGTTCACCCAAAAATGAAAGTTCTCTCATCATTGACTCACTCTCATGTCATTTTTGCTTTCTTCTGTTGGACACGAAGATATTTTGAATGAATTTGGTAAGCACACAGTTCTGGTACCCATCGACTTCCATTATATTTGTATCCACACAGTGAAAGTCAATGGTAACTGAAGCTGTTTGTTTATCAACATTCTTCTTCACTTGTGTTTTCTGGGTGAAGGAGGACCTCATTTTCATCTTTTTAGTAGACGTTCCCTTTCATACTGAATTATTATGAGTAATTTAAAATTGATTTAATTAATTAATTATCAGGCATAAGTGTATCTGACAACGTTTTCAACCATGTGCAATGCATGCATACTGTAACATCTAAAAATGTGTTTTAGACTTTTACAACCTTTAAAAACTTCTTAATCTTCTTTGCTTTCCTAAAAATGGTCATCACGTCTGAATGAATTAATGCTATATCTGTCTTGTTTTATAGTTGCTCGGGATGGCTTTCCTTGGAATCGGATTATGGGCTTGGAGTGAGAAGGTGAGAAAAAAACCTGGTCTAATGCATAATCCATACTATATATATATATATATATATATATATATATACACATATACTTATTGTGATATATTGTTTGTCTGTGTATGCTTAATCAATTTCTGTGCCATACTGAAACTACACTGTTTCTGTTTAGAATGAAATATTTGCCAATATTTGTATCTACGTGTGTTCTTCAGGGCGTTCTGTCTAACATCTCGTCCATCACGGATATGGGTGGATTTGATCCAGTGTGGTTGTTCGTGGTAGTTGGAGGGGTGATGTTCATCCTGGGTTTCGCTGGCTGTATCGGGGCCCTGAGGGAAAACACCTTACTGCTCAAATTTGTATGTTTTCAACTTTTGATTCATATTAGGTGTAGCCTCCTAGAAAACAGATTAGTTAGGTGCTTTTTTTTTTTACATGTACATGCATTGGTGTTTGTGCAATTATTAATAGATGCGAGACAAATATCTACCAGAAAGTGCAATGCACAGATTGCTCAAATAGTATAAACAGAGTTTAGACACAGATACACTCTCAGAAAAAAGGTACAAAAGCTGTCACAAGGACCATACCGATTGCACTTTATTTGACAGTACGTGTACTAACATGTACTTATGGTGTACTTACAGTGTATTTATCTAAGAAAGTTCTGGTAACACAAGGTAACTACATGGGGTAGGGTTAGGTTTAGGGGTAGGTTCAGAGTTAGTACTTAGTTAATACATAATTACTATAATAAGTACATAGTATGTGAATGAGGAACAGGACTGTAAAATAAAATGCTACCACAATACCTTTTCAAAATGTACACTTTTATACACTTTAGGTACTAATATGTACCTTTAACGTGCCAATATGGACTCTTTAGGTACAAAGATGTGCCTTTTGAAAAGGTACTGCCCCAGTGACAACTTTTGTATCTTATTTCTGAGTGTAGAATATATATATTTGATATTTTATTTGTCACTTTTAAATGCAACACCTTTTAATGCAAATTATTGTAAAATCACTAACATACACTAATCTGAGGTCTTTTTTATTGCATTTTTTTATTCATATTTTTTTTTTAGTTTTCTTTAAATTTTTATATATATTAAAGCAATTAAAAAAAAAATGTTTTTACCATTTTGTATGTATTTATTAACCAAACTAGTATTAATGCATTTGTTAAAATAATTTAACAAATAAATTTACACTATACAATAAGTATGTATTTAATAAAGAGGGTTACTAAGTGACATTTCTGTAATAAAGCAATTAAACACTGTATGTTTGTATAATTGTTTTAATTCCGATTGCAAAAAAATAAACTGGTGCCAATGTATTTTGGTAACAATAATAGAAAAATTAATTTACTAAATTTGCACTATTACAGTCTAATTGACATTTTTGTATTTAAGCAATTACTTTTTATTATTATTATTATGGCATTTTATTTCATTATTCACAACAGAAAAGAAATAGGTGAGGTATAGAGGGAAAATGAGTGTTAATATCTGTAGTAAAGTGTATGTGTCTCTCTCCTCTCCCAGTTCTCTGTGTTTCTGGGGATAATCTTCTTCCTGGAGCTGACTACCGGTATCCTGGCCTTTGTCTTTAAAGACTGGATTAAAGATCAGCTCAACTTTTTCATCAACAACAACATACGAGCCTACAGAGATGACATTGACTTGCAGAACCTCATCGACTTCACTCAGGAATATGTAAGATGCAGGGAAAATACACTAGAAAGAGAAAATCAGGAAAGTTGTAAACAAGACAAAAGAGAAAATAGAGTGTACACAGGAGGAAAAAAAGCTAAATATCAGTTTATCTGCATTACATATCATTACTGAAGAAGTTACCATATCAAAAGCATGACTTGATGACTCTATTCACTGTCAGTACACACTCAGATCACGTTTCTTCATTTCCTTGAATAGTAAGATGTACAGATGCTTTAATGCAGCTCTGAGTTGGCATGAATGCATTTGCACTGCAATCATAGTTGCATAATGATAGGATATTAATGTTTTATATAATATTTTGAATTTTCCTGCGGCTCAGTGATGGCGCATTGCGTTAACAGCACAAAAGGTTGTGGGTTTGATTCCCAGGGAGAACATACTGGTTAATAAAATAATGTACAGCCTAAATGCACTCGCTTTGGATAAAGGCGTCTGCTAAATGCATAAATGTAAAGATAAAGAGATATATGAAATATAAAGCAAAAACAGACAATATTGTTAACACTATTACTAAACTCACCTAATATTAACAATTTAATGTGTGATATTGCTTTAAATTTTCATAGGTTGTAAATATAAAAAACAAGAGCTCACACAGGGCAGTTTTTGCCCTCATATATTGAATTTTATTAATTTTGATGGCATTTTGCCCCAAGTTTCAATTAATTTCTGCGAGAGCTTCTACAGTGTTGCGAAGTACCTACAATTATTTATCATAACTATAGCAGAAAATATAATATTAAGTAATGTCAGTTACCGTAGATTTGGCATGCCTTTTAATAACATATAATCAAAAAAAAACATTTAAATGTTTTGGATTTGAATGTTGCAAGGTCCAAAGTGCAAACGTATCATTGCTCGTTATTTTAGTCAATATTCTTGTGGTTTATTTCACATGTAATTTTTTTAATATTCAAAAGCATTTCTTGTGGAAAAAGGTATGATGCCAGTCACTTGCATTTTTTTATTCAATTTTTTTTTCATTTATTCATCATATTCTATATTTCTTATCAATATAAATTAACCCATTAAAATGTTGTTAACACTTTATTTTAAGTAACAATCCTCACTGTTTACTAGGTGCTTATTAGCATGCATATGACTAGCATATTAGCTGTTATAAAGCACATATTAATGCCTTATTCTGCTTAATCATGTTTGAGATCCCTTAATCCACCTTATAGCTAAAGTCAAGTTTAACTAAGTTTGTTAAGTATAACCTTACAAACTATTAATAGACAGCAAATAAGGAATCTGGAAACTCTTAGTTTCCTGTGGATGACATGAGTAGAAGTTTGCACTTTGCATACAGAAGACATTGTTTCCTGTGCAAAACCCTACTAAAGTTCAACACCGCACTTCAACTGCAGCTTTACTGTGCGTGTTTCCAGCTTTATGCTCACTACTGCTGATCTCTTTTTTTTAGCAGATGCCTTTCCTCAGATTTAATTTGATCAGAATTAGGCAGATGCTGTCATGTTATTTATGCCACATCTGTGACATTGATGTATATTAAACTGATACAGTCTAATGCATTCAATGCTTTCTCCCTACTTGCTATAGGAGATGTGTCCAATAATCCAAATTATTGGAATCCTATCTCAATTTTATGATGAAAGTGCATTCCAAAACTCAAGAAATGTAATTGCATGCACAATATTTGTGTTTTTGCAGTGGGAATGCTGTGGGGCGTTTGGAGCAGATGACTGGAACCTCAACGTTTACTTCAACTGCACGGACAGTAACCCCAGCCGAGAAAAATGTGGCGTGCCCTTCTCCTGTTGCACCAAAGACCCAGCGGTAAGAGATTCATTTGTATGGCATCGGACTGGAAGTGTGTAGAAACTGTGTGTCTGCATTTGCAAAAAAAATTACTCACCCTCAGGATATCCAAGATTGGGTTTAGTTTATTTCTTCATTATATTTGGAGATGTAGCATTGTATCACCAGCTCACCAATGGACGCTCTGGAGTGAATGGGTGCCGTCAAAATGAGTGTCCAAACAGCTGATACAAACATCACAGTAATCCACACCACTCCAAGAAACCAATCCACCTTTAAGATGTGTTTACCTTCAAACCTTTGTTTTTAATGCTTTTTCCAATGAAAAAGTTGTCTCGTCTGAATCAGGAGAGAAATATGCACAGTGGTAAACAAGTATGTGGGTAGACTTTGAAGTGAGAGAACAACATGGGATGGACTTTTTCATTGACGGAAGCATTATTATGGATTATGAACTCATATTTTGGCCAGAAGCGATGGTTTAAAGTTAAAATGGCTTCAAATTAGCTCTTTTTTTTCCCTACAAACTGAGTATTTCACTTTACAATGTTTTAATTTATAGACCGGTTTTTAGAACTGGTTTGGACTGTTTTTTGATCTGTGCATATTACCCTCCTTATTCAGAAGAGGCGACTTTTTCACTGGAGAAAGCAATATTACGGATCGAGGACTCCAGAGTATTTTAGCTGAAAGCAACGAATGTCAATGTGATGTGATGCAACTGAGACTTTGTTTGAAAATGTTGCCACACAGATACAGTACTCATCATCTTGCTCCACTAATAACCTTTATTTTTCTTCTAAGCACAATGATTTGTCATGCTTCATGATTTAAGAGAGACTAAAAGCACGAGAGGGGAAAGTGCAAACAATCCATGACAAAGAGTGCAACAAAAGGGAACTATTAAACAGGATTTGGTCTACGTGAGCAGAGTAAAAATAACGTTTCACAGACAATAAACAAGCACTGGAAGCACAACATCTACAGCAATGAGGAAAGAAGTGATAGCATATTAAGAGCTATTAACTCATAACAAATAAACACCATAGACATTAAAAGATTCGATTATGAGCTCTTCTGTGAATGCAGCGACTCATCATTTCACTGTGAGAGGAAAAGCTGACAGTAATGTCACGCTTTCACTGTTAGTTAGAATTAGAAAAGCAGAACTAAATAAAGAGTTATTTAAGTTTATAACTGTTTAAATACTTTTAAGGAGTAAATAAAGAGTTTATAAATCTCTGGAACCACTGGTTAGATTTTCAGAACTAAATTTCAGACTCGACTATTTAGAAGTCATGAAAATTAGAGATCGACCGATATAACGATTTACCGATATTTCCCCCGATATTTAAGCATTTTACCATAATCGGATATCGGATTAACCGATAAACGCTGCCATTTTGTATGTGTTTTAAGAATTGGGGTAGGTGAGACAACAACAATGGCGTGCTTGATTTACTGTAGTTAGTAAACTTAATTTAGCATAACATAAATCTACATATCGGTTATCGGGGACATAAACATGCAAATAATTGGTATCGGTAATAAAAAAAATCTATATTGGTCGATCATGAATGAATGAAGATTCAACGTATGAAAGGCACATGCTGTTATTAGTTTGTAAGGAGGAAGACTTATGAAAAATGAACAACTAACTTCCTCAGAGTTTGCTATTTCCAGATACACTCCACCCACACTGAGTTATTCTGACGGTCAGCACACTTCCTTTAAGTTGAAATGTTACCATTTTCTTCCATTAATTAAACATCAGTGACTTTGACTGTTTTGCAGGAAGATGTTATCAACACACAGTGTGGATATGATGTTCGGGCAAAATCGGTGAGTCTTGCTCGCAGTATTGTGACTTTTCACACTCAATTTGATGCAGAATGAAGGCAGTGTTTCCCCACTTCAGCTCTGATTGCTTCTGAGAGCCAATATTTCAACCGCTCAACTCTTAAAGTAAAGGCCGCTTTGGCTCAAATATAAAAGAAAGACGCTGCTATTAATTTCATACACAATCATAAAGCAATTCAAAATACTTTACTTAGTACAGTATTTGCATAAATATGCACGCATATAAAAGTTTGCATATTTTTTTTTTGCTGCAGAAGAAAAATTATGACATGCTGTATAATTTTTTTTCTCATTAACTTGCAGTATTTCATCAAAATTCACATCTGAAAATGAATTTTTCTTTTTATCTTAAGTGCTCATTCAACTTCATTGAGCATCTCTGGATCATATAAGCAACTCGTTTAACTTTAACACTGAGATATTTGTACATTTATTATATACAGTACCAGTAAAAAAAAAATGTTTGGTCACACATTTATTCTCATTGTATAGTCATTATTATTAATATTTTCTATTATTTGCTGTTTTCAAAATGATAATGAAATCAAACAAACAGGACTATTGGCTTTATATAGAGACACTTCATCCTGAGATGCTTTATAAACAGTATTGTCAATGTGTTTTTCTTCATTGTCAGGTCCAATTTAAAAATGTATAATATTTACATTCTAAATCTTAATAAAAATTTTTTTTAAAAAGAATACAATATTTTCATTATACACACACACACACTAAGCATTTTTTACAATGACTATATATATATATAGTTAATTAAATAATTAAATTAAATTAATGCATTTAGCAGACGCTTTTATCCAAAGCGACTCACAGTGCATTCAGGCTATCAATTTTTACATATCACATATATATATATATATTTGTGTGTGTTTATATGTATGTGTGTGTGTGTGTGTGTGTGGGTAAACAGTCATAAGCATAATCCTTTAGATAGAAGGTCTGTAAGATGATATGAGAAGTGTTCAAATTTTAGACTTATACTATGCATTTGTAAAAAGAGGACAAAGCATTGATCCTGATCCCACGTGTTCATCATTAGGACGCAGAGCAGAAGACATACATTCATGTCAAAGGCTGTGTGCCGCAGTTTGAGAGATGGCTACAGGACAACCTGACCGTAGTGGCTGGGATCTTCATCGGCATCGCTCTGCTGCAGGTGAGAACCATCGCCTTCATCTGCATTCGCTGACCGCATCTTCTGCTTCGACTTCATGCCTCTTTCTCTTTTTTTCCAGATATTTGGAATATGCCTTGCACAGAATTTAATCAGTGATATTGAAGCTGTGAGAGCCAGCTGGTAAGAACACACACATGCAAACTCACGACACGTTGTCTCTGTCCCTGCTCTACTTTTGCTTGAGCTTTTCTCTTTCACCCCAGTGCTTGATGCATGTGCATCTTCCATTGTACTCATGATGCACTTTAATGGCTCACTGCTTTTAAACTGTTAATGAAGCAGCGTGTTACTGGAGTTAAACAACTTTTCCGAGTTTGCTGTTTTTGCTTCGAGAAGTGCCACCATGTGGACAAAACAAGAATCAGACGAAGATGATGTTTGATCGAAGCTCTCTCAGCTGAAAACTGTGAAAAAACTGTGTTTGCTCTACCACGTAACTTTCTTATAAAATATAATGTGCATTTTGTGCATCAGCAGAAGAAATGCCTCAAAAACTCTTTATATATAAATTCTGATGAACGATTGAGTATTTAACATTAAATGTCAGTGAAGTCAGCAAGGAGTATCTAAAAATGTTATTTTAAAACTGAAACTTAAAAAAAAAAATGTATCTTCATAAATGCATTAAAGGAACAGTTCACCCAAAAAAAATGCAAATTTGCTTAAAATGTATTCACCATCAGGTCATCCAAAATATAGATAAATTAGTTTCTTCATCAGAACAGATTTGGAGAAATGTAGCATTGCATCACTTGCTAACCAGTGGATCCTGTGGATGGGTGCCGTCAGAATGAGAGTCCAAATAACTGATAAAAACACCACAATAATCCACAAGCAATCCAGTACATCAGTTAACATCTTATAAAGTGAAAAACTGTGTGTTAGAAGAATCAAATCTATCATTAAGATGTTATTTGCTTCATACAAGTCTTATATCCATAATACTGCTTTCTCCGGTGAAGAAGTCCACAGAAATCTGCACAGATCAAGCATTATGTACAATTGAACATTTCTAAAACAAATATATGTGAGAGGACAACCGGGGTTGGACTCTTTCACTGGAGGAAGCATTATTATGGATTATGGACTCATATTTTAGTCTTAATGATGGATTTGTTTCTTACAAACAAACTACTTTTCACTTCACCAGATTCATTTATGAACTGATGGCCTGGAGTTGTGTGGATAACTGTGATGTGAACTGACTCATTCTGACGGCACCCATTCACTATTCCTTTAGGTGACACACATATAATTTGAAATGTATCTGATTTGAGAAAAAAAAAAAAAAGGAGGTGATGGAATTTTTAAATTGATATTTTTAGAACGTGGCATCATCGGATTCCTAATATTAGGCTTTTCAGCAAACTAGCAGAGTTCTTGTGATTTTTCTCCTATCTGAACTCCTCGCGACACACACACACACACACACACACTCTCCTCCGTCCTCTCTGTCATATTCATGCCAACTCACCTCACAACCTCACTTCTCCTCCCCCATGCCTTCATCAGGGTGCCGCCCCCCTCTTTCGTCGCCCGCCGCCCCCCGTCCCACTCCAGCAAGAAAGGCTCGGTGTACTCCTGAGGGAGGTTGGCCTGGTGGGTGTGAAACATGCCGGCTTGTGTTGTGTGTGTGCTCTCTGTGTTCTCCTAATCTAGATCATCAGCGCTCTGTTCCTCCTCCACTGAGGGAAGCCAGTGTTTGTCCTGCCGTCACAGTAATCATTCATCAATCACTAACAACAAACCAGTTACACTTTCACACGTTTAACCATCTTACTGTAGAGTTAGGGTTAGGATTAGGGTTTAGGGTTACTTGCATGTAATTATGCATAATTAATTGTTATTATAATAGTACGTACATGTAACGTGTAACAAGGACACCTTAAAATAAATTGGTACCAAGTTTAAAATACCTACAGAATTAACATCCTTTTAAAATAATATGCATAAGTGCAAACTGAATGTGACGTTTTCAGACACTTCGGTGCATGTTAATTGCAATTAAATGAAAATGTATTATAGTTTAAATATGTAATAAATGCAGTTAGCTGACCTTAGCTGAACATTTTTTTTTTTTTATGTCAGTTAATAATTACTTTGAAATATGTTTAAAGTGCATTATGTAAAATAAAAGAAAAAACAAAGAAACATTAAGTTCATAAATATAAATATTTAAGATTCTGCATTATTTTTATTATACTAATCATCTACATATATGACATCAAATACTAAAGTTTTTTTTAATTCAGCTATCGCTTAGATTGTTAAATTGTTTTCTGTATTAAATTATGTGCAAATACAAGAACTATTTTCCTTCTTGGAGCCAGTGTTGTTTGAATATATAATTCAGATGCTATTAGTTTTTATTAGTATTTTTAATTATACATTTTTTTTATATATTTACTGTTTTCATTTAAGTTCTAGTAATTTAAGTGTGTGTTTTTTTGCCATTTGTATTAGTTTTCTGCATCATTATTTTTTATTTCAGTTTTTATTTTAGTGCAGGTTAAACTGAATAAAAATGATAAAATGATGTCTTAGCAACTAAATGAAAAAATCAACTTTTTCTGTATTTGAATTTTATTTCAGTTTTATTTTAAATTAAAAAAAAATTTTTAAGTAAATAATTTAATAAGGATTGCATGGCCTTTTTGTAAGCGTCTTTCATAGAGTCTCATTCTAACACACATCCTCATGGTTCCAGTCTCACAGAGATCTACTGCAGTGAATGTGAATGTGTCTCACTCCACGCTCATCGTCATCTTAACCCCGCTCCTCTCTCCCACTTCTAGCCCCGTTTAGCTCCTCGGACCGTGTGCTCATCATAACCCTGATCCCCCAGCTGGCCTTGTGCATCCCTCATCAGTCGTGCTCTCTCTAGCTGAAATCAGTCGGTCACACTGTAGACTGTAGTTCTGATTTCTCTAATGCAAGGCCCCATTTATTAAGTTGGCAGAAAAAAATAAAAGCTCTACTTTGGTTTTTATTAGAAAAGTCAATGGAGTGAAGCCAACTCTTAATGAGGCCTTGCACCGTTGGCTCTAGACTTCTGTTCATGACCCATGTCTTCTTTTTCTATCTTTGTCTTTGCAGTTTGTTCACATGAGATGGCAGCTAGTCGTTCAGACACTCACAGGTACTTCACACATGTATACACTTAACACACAATCCTTTAAGTCAGCATGAAACGAAGGTGAATATAACGGAAGTAAAATTCTGATATAATATTGATTTCCCACTGACTTTAATATTCTTAAAGGAGCAGTTCACCCAGAATTGAAAACTCACTCACCCTCAGACCATTCAAGATAGAGAAATGTAGCATTGCATCACTTGCTCAGCAATGGATGCGCTGCAGTGAATGGGTGCCGTCAGAATGAGAGCCCAAACAGCTGATAAAGACATCACAATAATCCACACCACTCCTTCCATCAATTAACATCTTATGAAAAGCTGTGTAATTATAAAAAACAAATCCATAACTGCATTTTTATCTTCAAACTGTTGATTCCCGCTAAAATAGAAGTCTTCTTTAATGCATAATACAGCTTATTCCAGTGAAAAACTCTGAATCAGGAGAGAAATATGCACAGATCAAGCAAAAACAGCTCTAAAGAAATATGTTAGATGGACTGGAGTGGTGTGGATCACTTGTGGATTATTGTGAGGTTTTTATCCGTTGTTTGGACTCTCATTCTGACGGCACCCATTCACTGCAGAGCATCCATTGGTGAGCAAGTGATGCAATGCTCCATCTCTCCAAATCTGTTCTGATGAAGAAACAAACTCATCTACATCTTGGATGGTCTGAGGATAAGTACATTTAAACATTTCCTGTAATACCAACCGAACTAGAAAGATCTGATTGGTCCAAACTGTGTTTCTTTCTCTTTGTAAACAGGCCTGTGCCAGAACGGTGCGCTGGATCCTGTGTGCATGTGCACCGTCACCTTTTACCATCTGTAAATAGTGCTACTTTTTTAAAACACTTATTGTGTAATGTGAAAAAATGTCTGTGTCCACAGAGTTGCGTTAAACAAAAAAAAAAAAAAAAAAAATCCACCGCTGCAGAAGCATTTCAAAAAGCATAATTCAAAATAATCTGTCACTTTAGGAAAATGTAAATACTAGGCAAAGACATATATGAAATGTTTTTATGTAACATGAATCGGGTGCGTTTAGTTCAGTAGTCAGGACACAGTCAAGTTACTAAAAATTCCCACAATGCACTGTGCACTAATACTAAATCACATAAACGTATTAATAACAACAAATGAGTTTATTTTGGCATAATGATTTTATTTTATTAAGCTACACACTAAATTAAACTCGAATGCATTAGTAACTAACAAGATAATTATTGGTCAAAAGACACCATGATAATAATAATGATAATAACAAGAGGTCATATGTATTAGCTAGTTACAGTTCACCCAAAAATGAAATTCCTGTCATAATTTACTCACCCTGTCGTGAGTAAACCTCGATGAACTTCTTTCTTCTTCAAAAAGAAGGTATTTTGAAGATTGATAGTTGACGGTAGCCATTGACTTCAATAGTATTTTTTTTTTCCAGTGGCCATCTCTTTGAGGAAACTTAGGTTTGCTTAAATTATCCATATTTTAGAAAAATCATGTTTAAGAGATGAACAAATAAAGCCTGATGGATCATATTTGACTCACATTTGATCATCATATTATTGCATTGCATTATATATTTTACTCCCACAATAAAACCTACAGAGCTTTGATCATAAAACTAATCAAACTTTAAATATCATCTTACTAAGACATATTATTGGGAGATAAATGCATTTTATGTAATATAAATATCAGGATCTGCATTGAATGTTTTTTTTTCCCTCCCAGAGCTCCACATCCTCACTATATCATATTATAGGAGTCATAAAAACCTGATTTTTCACATATGATACTGTACTTTTTTTATTTTTTTCTTAAGGTTTCTATTATTTCATATTTCAGGTTTTACAAGGTCAATTATTAGATATTAGAATATTTACCACTCAAAGATTATATGAAATACATCTAGGCCTATTTAATAATCTGGGAAATGAAAACAATGACTGATAAAAATAGACACATTTCTTCAGTGGCGGGGGATTATTTGTAGCGCAGCCTCTGTGCAATGTTTTTATGAATTATTCTGTTAACACTGGATCACGTTTGCACTTAAGTTGCATATTACATTTCACTCTTAAGTATAAACGTTTGATGCAAATCTTGCAGATTATATACACTAAAACAGTCAGGAAGTCATTCATACTTTTTATTTAGTTTTTGTAAAATGGTGTTCTTGCACTAACAAATTAAGAGATGCCAGAAAATTGCTTATTCAGATGTTTATCTTTCACAAGCAATTTCTGATAAAAGAGAAAAATGCACCGTGATTGTGTTTTTCTGTAACGTACGGACTAATCAGAAGTTTGCTTGTTGCAGGTTGTTATAAATATCCAAGTGATATTTGATCATCTTTACAATGCAAACGCAGTTGTGACAGTGTAACACACTACTGTATGTACTGTAGCACTCGTGTAATTGTGCATCACTAAAACTGCTTTTAACATGGTTTATGTCTCCTTTGATCTTTTAAAGACACTCCGATGTGGTTTTTATAATTGCAATGCATTTCAAATGTGTTCATGCTAACAAAAGAAAGGGAAAAATGTTCAAGAGTCTGAAGCTGAGCTTTCCTCTCACTGGAGCTGTGAGGATATTAATGTAGGCTGTTATTTAGGCTGTGTGTCATACATTTATTTGATGCTCCAGCAATAAGAACAAACATTTTCAATAAATGATTTATCTGGTTTTATGATTAATCAAGCTTTCTGTTTTATTTTACCATGTATCCTTTAAAAGTCTGAAAAAAAAGACTATATTAATTCAGAATATCATAAGCAACAATCGTTCCTGTGTAACAGTAAAGACTGCTGTTGATTTCCACTTAAATTAAAGGACAATTTAATATAATCAATATATAAACATGCAAGGTATATTTATGCATGCTCATTTTAGACATAAAAAAACATCATGGTTTGATAAATCATTATTGAAAAAAAAAAAAAGTTTAAATCACGAGTTTCAAAATTATGATTTTAATAGTAAAAGTTACGGCAAAATTTTTTTGTCATAATTATGACTCATTTCGATTAGTTATTTTGACAATAATCCTGACTTACGATTTTTGATTTCATAATTTAGACTTTTTATCTTATAGTTGTAACTGACATAATTTTGACTTAATTATCCTTTTTTTGTTATAACTGACAAATTTGTCAATTTCGTCTTGCTATAATTATGGCTTTTCGCCAGTTTTGACACAATGTCAAGCCTGTCATAAATTAGACTTTTTATCTTGTTTAAACTTTTATAGCATTGTCAATTTAGATTGGTCATAATTATGAATTTTTTTAAACTAATTTTGACCTATTATAGTAAAAATTTAGGCGTCATAATTTTGACTATCACATAATCTCCACTTATTGTGTCAATTTAGACTGACATAAATTTGACTTTTTGCCATAATTGTGGTTTATGTCACAAAATATTTAATCTCATAACTACGATTTAACACTTCAATTTATCTTATAATTGACTTTTTATGCTGTAATTATGATTTACCAAAGCTTCCCCCCCCCTCATATATAGTGGAAATGGGCTTCCATATTTTACTATGTGTGATTATGCATGTATTTCTTTTTATTATTTGAATATATATACACAACAACCACCTGATGTTTTATTAAAGCTGGTTTAGAATATTTCAACATCCTTTTTGACAATAATAGATTTTCCTATCCTACAATGCACCACCAGTGCTTTTGCTGATTCAATCCACGTTTTCATTTTTTTTTTAAAGTGTTTTTATTCTACATAAAGATTTATAAACTTAATAAAAGTCCACAGCAGTGTGTCATTAATCTGTTCAGTGAGTGGCTCGCTCAAGACTTTCCTGTCAACATTTAACAAACCATTTCCACATGAACTAATATTAACTTTGACAAGAAGGCAAGGTAGAATCACAGAGCATAAATTTGTCACCAGCGATTGTTTTAATAAGTTTAAATCTTTGAAATGTACAGTTCATCAATGACATTTACAACAATTAATTCCGTTTATATTTGTACGGTCCCTACTGTAGATATACTGGATTGCCATGTGGTTTCTCGAGGGTACAAACATGATAAATAAGAACTTAATTACCCGACATAAAACGGCCACATAACAGTGATTTTCACAGTATCGGACATGCAGAGAGGTGCATGTTCAGAGGATACTGGAGAGGATGGAAAGAAGGACAGGCAGCTCCACATGCAAAAGAAAAGACACTTTCTCAAAAGAAACATTCACAACGAGTCTGTCGTTTGAGACATTATTATTATTATTATTCGGTTACCTTGCTCAGCGTAACTGTGGCGGTTTCAGCTACACACATGACCAGTCCCAGCCCTTACATGTCTCAGTAATCTGCCATGATCCCACCGCTAATCATTTCCTGATCGATTTTAAAGGGATAGTCCACCCAAAAAAAATTAAAAACATGTCATTTCAAAATCTGTATGCGTTACTTTTTAAAGATATTTGGACAAATATTGGTAACCAACATTCCCATTGGCTTCTATAGTCTGGTCAAAAAATACAATGGAAGTCAATGGGGACCAGAAACGGTTTGTTCTTCAAAATACCTTCTATAGAATGTTGGAATTTCTTTCTTCTCTGGACACACAGAAGATTTTTTTTTTTTCATATGCCATTGACTTCCATAATATGGGTGAAAAATACAATGGAAGTCAATGGAACACAAAATTGGTTACCAAGATTCTTAAAAATACCTTTTATGGAATGTTGGCATTTCTTTCTTCTGTGGAACATAATGGAAGATATTTTGAAGAATGTTGGTAAACAAATGGTTTCAGGTCATCCCCGGGACCTAAACTGTTTGATTACAAAAAATTCTTCAAATACCATGGAAGTTTATTTGGTTTTGGTCAAAATTCTTCAAAAACCATGGTTTGTTTACCAATATTCATCAAAGTACCTTCTATAGAAAGTTGGGGTTGCTTTCATCTGTAGAACACAAAAGAAGATATTTTGAAGAATGTTGGTATCCATTTGATGTTGGTACCACTGACTTGCATAGTATGCACAAAAAATAGTATGGAAGTCAATGGGACTTGAAACCATTTTGTTTCCAAAATTCTTTCAAATATCTTCTATAGAACAATGCCATTTCTTCCTTTTATGGAACACAAAATAAAACATTTTGAAGAATTTGGTATACCATGGAAGTCAATGGGACCTAAATCTTTTTAATGACCAACTTTCATCAAACTATACAGGTATGTATATTTATATTAGATATTTAGAATAATCTGCTAACCAAATAGTTTCATTTTTCTTCTTCTTAAAAAAAAAGACCATTATTTTGAAGAACGTTTGTATCTGTACCGTTCTAAACCCAATGACTTCCACAGAATGTACAAAAGTCAGTGGGACCTGAAACAGTTTGTCTACCAGCATTCTTCAAAATATCTCCTTTTGTAAGTCTTACAGAAGAAATGCACCCGAGGTTTGGAACAACATAAAGGTGAATAAATAAAGACAGAATTTATTTTTTGGGGAACTATCCTTTCAAGTTATTAAAACTACACTATAATGACATCACTTTTTTTGACGCGTATCTGAGGGCGTCATGTACAACAACTTCAGTCCTTGGTATCAAGATATATTACTTCTCCATATGACGATAATGATCTATTTTTGTAAACGCAACAGACTAATGATTATGTAATTAGCTCTTTCCAGTAGATATGGATTATGGGCGGCACGAGGACCAGGAGGCAAAATATGAAAAGGTCCATGCTGGTCCAGAGGTGCCCTATACAGTACAAACACATTTGATCTCTACTCGTCTATGTCAAATAGTAAGCAGAAGGAAAGGGGCGGGGCATATCATATGGGCGTGGCTTGAGTCGCTGAACACAGATACACCAGACGATTAAAAAAAAACAAAAAAAAGACCATGCACAAGTCGGTTGGTATGCGTGATTTTACATGTCATGAAAGCACAACTGCGCTATTTCCACTGCCAACACTCGTGTTCTATTTTTTTTTTCAGCTTTTATAGGTGAATTTCATGTTTTTTTTTTGTGTGTGTGTGTTTTTTTTTTATCACAGCTATGGTCTTTTAAAAATATTTTGCTGTTCGGGTATGAATCTATTGCAGAAGGCTGTCTACAAAGTATGGCCGCCTTTGGGTAACGCATCTCTCCAAGCGCGGAGCAAACAGAGGGCTTTGAGAGTCTGTAGCAGAGAACGCAGAGGGGACAACAGCTTGGCACATGACAATGAGAGATGTGTGTGTGAGGGGAAGCAGGCAGGGAGGAGATGCTGAGGAAGAGTCCTTTAGCTCTGCGCCGTTAGCCTTTGCTCTGTGAGAGAGGCCTGGTGCGCCACCGTCTTGTTCTCATGTGAGCGCAGACCGGACACCACGTCGATGAAGGCCAAGCTCTGCACTTCTTTATGAAGTGGCTCTGAAGAGGAAGGAGAGAAAAAACACACAAATCAATCCTACAATAGGAAGAAACAGTTTCACGAGAGTGTAGTTCGGCAAATTAAACCGTATTCACAAGGATATTCAGATATTTGTCAGGATATTAAACTGTTAAATGATTAATGCTTTATAAAAATGTATTATTATGAAGACAATATTTGCAAAACTGGAATAACGTAGTGATGAACTGATGGACAATGACTTTAGTTTTTTATATTTAGTTTTATTTTTTTTTCCTATTTACTAATGTAATTACTTCAACTTCTTTCATTTAGTCCCTAAAGCAACATTTCCATTAGGTTGGTTACTGACTATTTCGGCTTTATTTCATCTTCATTTAAATGAACACAAATTATTTTAATAGTTTCAGTTTGTTAAAGGGCACCTGTTATGCAAAATCCATTTATACATGGTGAATAATCGTTTTGATTCTTTGAGCAATGTGATGTCACATTGTTTAGGCCCCGCCCACAGCTGCTGACTGACTACCATGTTTATAAGACATGAAAGAGAACTTTATTCCTCGCATGCCATGTGAAAGCCACTTTCTGTTCACTTATAAAACACTTTATCAGAAGTTTAAACTGATAATCAAAACCAAACAAATGAGTATTTGAGGTACAGGCACTGCCCTATTGTGGAAAAGTGGGCGGGGAGCAGTAGCTCATTTGCATTTAAAGATACAGGCACGAAAACAGCGCATTTCTGTTCCTCTCAAAGTTAGTATTTTCAAAATGATATAATGCATGATCCGTGGGTTTATTTGAGCTGAAACTTCACAGACACATTCTGGGGACAGCTGAGATGTATATTACATCTTGTAAAAAAGGGGCATAATAGGTGCCCCTTAACAATAACAACACTGGTTTTAGTGTGGTTTCAGGCTTCTTTAGGGTCAATACACTTGTGAATGTGTTGAGTGGTTTGTTTGTGTGATCTCCTGACTCACCTGATCCCATGATGGAGCAGATGAGAATCATGGAGTTGTATTTGATCTCCGGTGCACTGTGCTCATCTTTCAGTAGTTTGTGTAGAACCTGCACCAGATTAGAGGCGACAAAGTCCTCCTCTGCGCAATCTGAAATCAAAACCATGAAGTGACTGAACAGCTTTAACCAATGCACTTATACACACACACCTAATCCTCGCTAATCTAGTTGTTTAAAAACGTGGCATTGTGTATTCTGAGTATTGTTGGCTCTGATGAACTGGTTTTGTTTCTCTTTTGCAACATGCTTTGGAAAAAAAGTCTCTGCTAAATGCATAAATGTAAAAGTAATGTGACTGAAGGCTTAAATGATGCTGAATTCTTTTTGCCATTCATTTTTAAAGACAAATGTTTACCAGTGATACTATAGTTAACTAAAACTAAAACTATTAACATTTTTTATCAATTATTTTCACTAACTGAAATAAAGCTAAAAATATATATATAATTGATAAATATTAGGTTAACTAAACATAAAAACTTCATGAAAAATGTTGCCTCAGGTAGCTTCCTGAAATAAATAAGTTTAAGCTGAAGTGCTAATAATACTAAAACAAAAAAGAAATAAGGAAATATAAATACACAAAAGAAAATAGAAATGAAAAAGCACATAACAAAATGACTAAAACCAAAATTAATTAATAAAAACTGAAAATATACAGAATAAAAGCGAATTTAAAATCTGAATAAATACTATAAACATATATAAATAATGATTTACTTTAATTCAGGTCTATCAGCATCATATTAAAGATATATGTAGAATTAATTCAGGATCGTTGGGTGATTTTTTTTTCCCGTTAACTCAAATGGCAAAAAGTGTCAGAGTTTACCTGAATTCACATTAATGCACAGTAATCTTAGATTTTTACCCAGATTTAGTGCCGCTATGAGACCCAGGGCCACCAGCGCTTCATTCTGCATGATCATGTGTTCACTCGTGGCCATTGTTACCAAGTGCTTGACACCTCCACCTTGTATGACTGTTCGGACCACATCCTATTCAGAAAGACAAAAGCAGTCAGCATCTTCCAGAGCATGTGAATGTGTGACGGAAAAATCTGCTGCAATAAAAGAAGTCCTCCACAGCACGAAACAATACAACCAGATACAATACAATCAGAACATGCAGTGAAAAACTAATTACTGTAGTACATTTAACTAGAAAATACTCGTTCTACTTTAAAATGTTTGTGTCTGGTTAGCATTACTTGGAAAGGATGGGATTTGTCGTTGCTGCTTAATCGTGTCCTCCCTGGTTGTGACATGTGAGATGATGCATGTGGTGTAGTCAAAGCACTGCACCATCACTAAAGCATCACTGAAATGAGCAGAGCCCTATAAAATAGGTTTTATTTTTCCAACCTTTATTTTTCTGGATCCATTATTTTTTTTTCCATTTGAATTTTTCTGGACTCCGTTTTAATGGTTAAATTAAATTTTAGTAATCAAAAAGCATTTCTAGTTATTTAAAATCATGAAGCATATACAATTTTAAGAACAATTTATCAAAAGTTTAACAAAAGTAAAAAATTGGGTCCTATGAACTACATTTTATAATACAGTTTTCCCCATTTTGATTTTGCTGGATTCCGTTTTGATGGTTTAACGAAATTTTTATAATCACAAAAACAACTTACTTTATTAATCAAATCAAATGAAAGCATAAAACATTACTTTAATTTAGATTTTAAATAAAATTAAAATTAAAACATGGATGAAAAACTGTAAGATTATTCCATAAAAATGACATTTTAATAATAGTTTAATTATTATGATTGCAATGATTATACTACTGAACAATAGTAATATATGTCTGACACAATTTTTGAGTTAAACCAAACATTTATTTTGTATCTGTGTGTATTTGGTATGTTGACGGCAGATTTAAAAAAAAAAAAAAAAAAAGAATCAAACAGTAAATTCCTTACCGCAGAATGCAGGATTTTAGGGGTGCACGATAAATATCGGCCGATAATGAATGCGCATCTCATCAGTAAAGCCAGTTATCTAATTAGCGGTAAATTCCAGCAGGTGCGTGATTTCACATAGAGCAGCGGTTACTGCACAGAATCATTGTTATCTGACAAGCTGCGCAAATCCATGCTGATAATGACCAAAAAAAAAGATCTGGCTTTACTGACAAGATGCACATTAATTATCGGCCGATATTTATCGCGCACCCCTACAGGATTCATATTTTAATGTTTTTTTTGTGGTTTAATATTCACAGACACTAGTTTATTATCGTTTTACAGTAAATTCCATTTTTATGACTGGATTCCACCATTCCGTTCGTTTCTTCAGCATAACAGAAATCATAAGGCCCTGAATGAGAGAGAATGAAGAGACCTTTGACTTGCTGTGTCTGATGAGAGCGGACAGCAGGCGGTTGGACTCTCCCATCACACCAGCGTGGTCTTTCGCTTCACACCACTCCACCAAACGCTCCACCAGCTTTGCGTTTGTGCCCAGCTGCTCTGCTGCGTCAGCTGCAACACACACACACACATACACACAGTGCTAAACATAATCAACACATTTGTTAATTTATATTATTTTTTTCTATTTTGAAATTCTGTAATATTTGAATATTTGAATATTACAGTATGTGTAATCATTTTGTTTAATATTATTAAACAAAAATAATTAGTTTCATAATTTTATTTAATATCTTGATTTAAAAATTCTTCAAATATCAAACTTTTTTTAATCCAAAAAATGGCACAACCCCCTCCAAAAAGGTGAAATCTCTATCTTAGGAAGTGCAGTTCAATACATTATGAAAGATGCATATTTCTGCTATGTGTTTAATGTTGTACACACTGTTTTCAAACTGAGAGACGGATGGGAAATATTTTCTGTGGTAACTGGCAGCATGTCTCAGATTCTGTCGATACAGCTCAAGTTATATTTACCCAGGAATATTCATTTTAAACCCAAGCTGTCACTGAGAGCTAACACGGCTGGGCCAGTGCCAATGAAAGACGATGTAAATACGTCCGGGGCAGAGCCCTTGTCTGCAGATCCGTAGTTACTATCTGACAGAGTATTATCGATCCCCCGCTCACTTCATATCAGAGACTGACTGCTGTGTGACGGGCCTGAGCCTGAGATCAAATCACACATGCTGTCTGACACAAAACAGCTAAACAGCTGGAAAACATATAAGGATTTATAAGTTTATCAATTTCCATTAAAAACCAATGGAATAAACAACTGTTTTGTTGCTTTTAGCTCATGTTTGTTAGCTTGATGTCATTAACGTGCCAACTTTTAGCAGACATACACATCTGAAGCTAGAATTACGTCAAAATCTTGAATCTTGAACGTCAGTGTTATTTTATTTTTTTATTTATATACTTTATTATTTGAGAATTAGCTTTTATTTTTATACTTTCAGTGTTCAGTTTAATTTTAGTTGAAGTTTTAATAATTGTATGTACATTTTTTATTATCTATTTCTATTGGGCTCTACTTTTATTCTTATGTTTAGTTTTATACAGCAATTTTAGTTCTTTAATCTAAACGTATTGTATTTCATTTAGTTACCAAGGCAACATTTCTGATTTAATTACGTTTTACATCCTGTATAAAATTAATTATATATAAATACATATAAAAATCATATAAAATATAAATAATGCAAAGTATAAATATTTGATTTCAGCTTTTTTCAATTAACAATTATTTTAGTAGTTTTAGTTAACAATAACATAAACCAAAAAACATTAACATGCAGTAAGCCCTTTGATTCCCTGTCCAAACATACTGTTTCAAAAGGATACATGTTAAAGGGGTTTTGAACTGAGAAATCTAAATTCCCTTGATATTTTGACATATGTAGTCTTTGTGTACTATAAAAACATCCTGTTTCAGACCTCAAAACTTTCTCGTTAGTCTGTAAACAGCTTATACTGAAGCCAATCTTCCAAAATCTGTCACTTTATGACATAATAGTGTGGATAAACCCCGACTCCGCAGAAGATCATCAACACCTGCTTCTACATCACTGCCTGGTTAGCTCCGCCCACTGATTCTACACCTCAGCCTGTTTAGCTCCGCCCACTGATTCTACACCACTGCCTGTTTAGCCCCGCCCACTGATTCTACACCTCGGCCTGTTAAGCTCTGCCCACTGATTCTACACCTCAGCCTGTTTAGCTCCGCCCACTGATTCTACACCACTGCCTGTTTAGCTCCGCCCACTGATTCTACACCTCAGCCTGTTTAGCCCCGCCCACTGATTCTACACCTCAGCCTGTTAAGCTCTGCCCACTGATTCTACACCTCAGCCTGTTTAGCTCCGCCCACTGATTCTACACCACTGCCTGTTTAGCTCCGCCCACTGATTCTACACCTCAGCCTGTTTAGCTCTGCCCACTGATTCTACACCTCAGCTTGTTTAGCTCCGCCCACTGATTCTACACCATCACTGCCTGTTTAGAAAGATACAGTTCTAAAAGTCGTTCTAAACAATGGCAGAGTCCACACCACAGCTATAACAATAAAGACAGAGAAACTATATCATTGGAATCACTATTAGAATCATTTTCTCCAGATGATTAATGATAAAAACATTGACAGCCAATTAGAATCAATCCTGCTCGAGAATTTAAAGCAGGAGACAAGCGTATGCTTGGAATAAACAGACGATTTCATCCTCTGGTGTGGACACTAAAATAGTTATCTTAATAGTGATCATTCTTGATGTGAATGGGCCTTTACTTCTAAATTATGTTTTTTTGATGTAAACATTTTGATAACATTATAAGTGGACCTTAAAGAACAGTACAAAATCATTTTAAAAGGCAGTTCATGACCCATTTAATACGCGAAAAGAGATTTTCAAGCATCAGGTCATGCATTTATTAGTTTGTATGTTTTTTTCATTTATTTATATATATTTAAAATTATTGGCATTTATTTAAATGCAAAATTTAGTTTGAGCATCACAACCAGTCCAGCACAGCAACAGCAGCTCAACCAATGGCACGATTCTGGGGGCGTGGCTATCTGTACATAGACAGTGATTTTGTCTTCTGAAATGTTTGCTGTTAATAAATACCCTGAGTGTCAATGAGCATCCGTAATGTTCCCAGAAGCTTGAACTGGACTGGAGGCATCTCAGATTTGAGGAACTTCAGCACTACATCCGACACACCAGCCAAGAGCATCTTAGATTTGTTGACCACTAGAGAAGAGAGAAGAAGATGGAGCAGATTTAGTTTTAAGACACTCCTGCACAGGTGAGTGAATCATTCAACGGTTGAGACTGACCCGGGATGGCGAGGTTCCTCAGAGCGCTGAGGGCGGCGTGCTGCACCGTCACGTTCCCCTCTTCAACATGTCTGTCCAACAGCTCCAGAAGCTTCTGTACGATACCAGTGTCTACCATGTGGATGCAGTTCCCATCTGTAGACGAAAAAGCACTTATTTACACTCTCAACACAGTGATCGTCATGATCTTGCAGTCGCAGGACTGATGTCTAGTGTTGGGGGTAACTCATTACAAGTAATTACGTAATCAGATTACTTTTTTTTTTTTATTGACCGACAGCTCTCTAGTGTCCATGTTGAGAGAAATTAGGAGTTAGTGCACTGTGTGAACATGATTACTCTAGAAAAACAGATTCAGTTTTCCTCAAAACGAATAAAAACAGTGAAATGCAAACTCAGCATAGGATGCAAACCTGCAATAATGAAATATGTTAAATAGCACAAATATCCTTAAATGTTTTTAATCTCATTTTATTTGTTGCTGACCTTCGATGATCCGATTCGACCATACTAATAAGCAAAAATAACTTTACATAAACATAACTTTTTTCTCTTGTGTCCTATTCGTCATGTAATCCAGAATAGCAGCAGCACAGCTGAAAGATTTGTTTAAGCTGTGCTTTCTACTGTACAGATGTGAATTTACATTTCCTTCAGCCTGATGCTCATTCAATCCACTTTTGATATAAAAAGAGATTTTACATTAGCCAAATATATTAAAAACAAACAAGCAAGCCCAGCTCAGATGAGAAAAAGTACCACAATACTGTAATGCATCACTTTTAAACGTAACTTTCCCCAACACTGCTGATGTCTTACCATTGCGGGCAAAGTTAGCGATGGCGAGCGCTCCTGCTAGCTGGAGCTGGTGGTTGTTGGAGGGCACCCATGAGAGGACCCTCTGAAACACGCTGCCTTTACCCCCCTCAAACAGCTTCTGCATCGACTCATCTACAGGAAAAAACATCACACACGAGCAACAACACAGAAACATGAATGTGACCGATATCATAAGGCCCTTCACACTAAGAGCAATAACTATAAAGATAACTAGAGCTATATTAGAAACCAAACCAGAACCAGGTAAAACTATTCAACTATTCAGAAAGTGTACTGATCTTATGCCAATCTACAAAAGACAAAATGCATCAACTACACATTTTGTCACCTTTTGAGTGAAATCGGGCTTCTCAGACAGAAATCAATTCAACTATGCTCAGATTCAGAGAAAATGGAGGGTGAAAATCTTTTAAAATCCATTTAAGCCATTTTTTTTATTCTTTTTAGAGCATTATTACTAGGGATGCACGATAATATCGGCACAACATCGGTATCGGCCGATAAAAGCTTAAAATGACCATCATCGGTATCGGCCGATATGAATATTTCTGCCGATGAGCCAAACCGATATTCTCCAAGTGAAATAATTGACCTGTTTTTCAGATGTGAATGTCTGTCTACATTTCTAAAATAATACATTTATGGTAGAATCAGTACAGAAGAGATACATGGATTTCTCTTCAGTAAAATTAAAGTTTAAATATATCAGGCTAAACATTTTTATATATATCGATATCGGTATCGGCATCGGCCAAAATTATTTTGAAAATATCGGCATATCGAATATCGGCCAAAATCCAATATCGTGCATCCCTAATTATTACTAACACATATGATATTGAATGGGAACCAGAAAGCACTCTTCTTTCAAACGAGGAGCTGGCAGAAATGCAAACTACAAACTAGACGATTATCATGTTTGTAATGAAGCAATATACCGTTCAAAAGTTGGAGGACAGAAATAGTTTTTTATTTTTGTTTATGAAAGACATTAATACTTTTATTCAGCAAGGGTGGATTTGATTAGATTAGTGAGAGTAAAGATATTTATAATGCAAATTATTATTGTGTTTTTTTATTAGTTTTTTTATTATAAGAAAAAAAACTTGCAAACGTTTCCACAAAAATATTACAGTGCAAAACTCTTGTTTCTTTAGCATCAAATCAGCACATTAGAATGATTTCTGAAGATTTTCTGAAGACTGGAATAATGATGCTGAAAATTCAGCATTGCATCAAATAAATAAATTACATTTTAAAGTATATCAAAATATTTTAAATTGTAATAATATTACTGTATTTACTGCACTTTGGATCAAATAAATGCAGCCTTGGTGAGCATTAAAAAAAATCTTTTGAACTGAATTTTCCAACCTCCAGAATTCATTCAGTGACAGTCATTTTAATGCCCCACAACTCTTTCAGCTAGCATTTAATATTGATGAAGTGTAATACACATCAGCCAGAGAAGACTCGCTTCACTTCAGCCTTCCCTTCTCAAGATAAAAGGAGGTGCATCCCTATTTAGCTAGTAATATATTATATAACTGCTGGGAAACTGAATGAACGGGAATAGCACACTTCATTAATTAAACACACCGTGAGTCATAGCTTGGGATTATGTCATTATGTTTTATAAAGGCCCTGTTTGCTTTATTCCCACAGATGGGGCATTATTGTTGCATGCACCGATATCTTTATTTAAGGGTTGTTTGAGTTCTGTCAGAGTTAGGTCCTGTACCTCCCAACAGCAGAAGGACCATGAGGTCTGAGGCCGTCTTGAGCTGAGCCACGTCCTCGTCCCTGTCGCTGTCCACCGTCTGAGCCACGACCTCCAGCAGACACTCCACCAGACCAGCATCCACCAGCTGAAGCTTGATCACATCTGACACAGAGACACAGACACTATTACAGACAACCTCATGTCTAACAGGGACTTCACAAGCCATGTTAAAACCCTAGTGCTGCACCTCAGAGGTACAGTCCAGACCAAAACAAAAGCTAAACCCAACCACAGAAACCAAGGCAAAACCTGTTGGAACAAAACCAGGCTGTGTTGTTGGATTGAAGTAAAATGAGGAAGAGAAATGCTGATCAATGATTGGTCGATTTGAGCTCATCATCAGCATTGGCCAGCGGTTTCTTGGAATAATTTCAAACAGCATCGTATATACACAGTGTTTTTATGAAGTCAAATAAAAGCTTGATTACAGCATTTCTGCCATTATTTAATAATATTAGTTATGTATCAGCATTACATTAGTCTGACAACAGCCTTGACTATGGATGGTCTTTTACAGTTTTCAGAAAACCAACAAAGAACAGTTTCGATTTGAGCAATTTTGTTGTATTTATGATTTTTCTTTGCCATCATTAAATGTAAATCCTTACATTTTCAGCCTCATCTATGGATAATTTTTTTCAGTATTCAATATTTTAATATAAAAAATATAATAAGTAATTATAATTGTTTTCTCAATTGCTATTATTAAATTAGATTATTGATATCTGATATCAGCATTACATTACTCTAACAACAGCCTTGTCTGTAGAAAGTCTTTCACGGTTTTCAATGTGTTTGTAAAATAATCGAATCAAATCAAATTGTAAAATCAACAAAAAATTCGCTTTTTGCCATTTTTAAAGAAATAATCTTATTAGCTACCATTAAATGATATTATGTATACATCTGAATTGCATTAGACTAACGAGAGCCTTGTCTATAGACAATCTTTGGCCGTTTTCTATGTTTTTATTTGTTAATATTGTTTGATTTTAGCCGTTTTGTGTACGTATGATCTTATTTGCATTCATTACAATTTATATGAAATTATATATTATCTGTGTCAGTATTTTTAATGTTTAATAAATTAAAACAAACTAATTACAATTGATTTTGTGTACAGTTTGATAGCTTTTACGTGCTTTCATATAATAATACCATTTATATATATAGGCACTGCATTAGTCTAATAAATAATAATTGGATAATATTTTTCAGTTTATAATTAATAAAATAAATTAAGATGAAAGGTTTGATTGGTTTTCATTATTTAGCTTTATATTGACAACCCTTTTTGTTAGAAAAGGCATCAGCCGCTAAAAAACGATGTCGGACCATAAACCAAGACTTTGCTTTTAGCTCATTTTTTAATGCATGTTTTTTCCCCCTTCAAACACATAACAGACTGAATTACATAACTCTCTGACCCAAAAAGACTAAACCAGACAAGTGATGCAACAAACGTTACACCGGGACACAATTTCTAAGATAAATTTCAGGTGAACAATCCAACGGACGACATATTGAAGATTCATCCAGTGTCAGTGAATTACACAGCAACCCAGAGGGAAAACCCTGAGGTCAGACTGTTGCAGACATATGGTCGTCTCGCTACGCATTTGGCTGGTTATGAAACGCCTGCAGTGTTCAGGTACAGCACAGCTCACCCTCACACACACATACACACACACACACACACACACCGCGTGACTGGCAGAGCTTCGCCTGTAGTGCTGTGGACTGGCTCTAAGTAGGCCGTTGTCTTGGAGACTGGCAGTATGGGATGGCGGCGATGCGCGCTGAATGCTAACAACCAAAGCAGCGCTTTCTTTCACACATGCTCTTGATGCTGTGGGCTTTCCATCTCACGCTGCTTTTACCAAAACATACCGGAGTTCTTACGGTTCAGCTTCTTTATACATGCTATACTACACTGCACTCATATGGGACACTGCAAAAAAATGGCTGTTAGGAAGATTAGATTTGACTTAATTTGATTAGAATAAATCCATGCTTGGACAAAACAAAACAAGTGAAATCATACAAATATGGAACAAAATACTAAGACTCGTTTTAAGAGAATCAGGGCTATTATAGTAAAAAAAAAAAGGATAGTTGAAATGAACATTAACTAAAATAAAATGTAAAAAAAAAATGAAATTTTATTTCAACTAGTTGCCAAAGCAACATTTCACATTTTCATTTTTTAAAAACAACGCAATAACAAATAAAAATGTGAAAAAGCAACAAAATTATTTAAACTTTAGATTCAATCATTTTATTAAAAAAATAAAACATTACGAAAATAATAAAACTTGTGTTAGCAGAATTAGCGTTATTTTAGTTAACTAACACCATAAAAATAAAAATAAAACTTGTTACTTGAAATAAATGTTACTTAAAAGTAAAATAAATAAATAACATTTTCATTTAATTAACTGTATCTTGATGTACTGAAGTTAAAAATAGAAATATATATAAAAAAACTATATAAATACATTTAGAAAACAACACAATAGCTAATAAAGACGTGAACAACACAACAAAATTATTAAATCTTTAGACGGAATCATTTTATTTAAAACATTTTTTTATTGAATTAATAAAATAATTAGACTTCGTACTTATATAATAATAAGTATTAGAAGAATCAGTGTTACTTTAGTTAACAAAAACTAAAAACATAAAAAATAATGTGTTAACTAAAATAAAAATACAATCTGAAAACAAAAACAAAAAAAATTCAGATTGTAACTTTGGCATTTCACGTTTTCATTTAGTTTATCTTGATGAACTGAAATGCAAATGAATATATATAAAACTAACTACAGTACACAAAAATGCTAAGCTAATAAAAAAAAAAAAAACACCACAAAATGACTAAATATTCAACTTAAATTCAACAACCATCTAAACAAACACTCGCTGTCTTTACACACAGCTTTCTTTCTGGGACACATTTCAAATCTCAGACACGCTCGCAGACATTAGCTTCAGACCGCAGCTGTGAGCACACCCCAGAGTCCTATTCTGGGGAAACCATGGCAGTGATAACACTTATTATCCAACCAGAGAAGAAGCCGAGAAATCTCACGCATCTGTGTAATTGTAGCTGTCTCTGCCGCGACTCAACTGAAGGCAGCAGCCACCGTCTTGAATCTGGTGACATTTTCACCATCAAAAAAGCCAGGTTTTGCATTGTGAGAGATGTCGCGCTCTACGGCTCGGACAGTTTCGATGTTGAAGCTTACATGAAAGCACAAAAAAATGGTAAACGGGTGATGCTTTAATGTAATATTGGAGCGTGAAATCTTGTTGGCTCATGCTCAAGCTTCCCGAGCCAAAACACAGCTGCAAGCGCATGCATTAATTTCATGAAGTGTCTTGTTTCCAGCCACAACAGGTGGCAGAGTTTGACTTGCTATAGAAGTAACACAACACGCTCACAGCTGGGAGGAAAAGCCTTTGAGCGCTCTGTCTCTGGGTCAGTGGGTCTCCAACATCCATATCCATAATCACTCTTGATCCATGACTACAGACCCTCAACTCGTGCTGAAAGCAAAAGCCGCTCAACAAAACTGAAAGCTTAACCTGCGCTGTCTTGATGGAATTATGCATTATGGAAATTACAGAACAGAGATCCATCAACGGTGAATGAATAGTGGCACTCGCTCAAACCACAAAGACAAAAGAAACTCCGTACAAACATTTACAGTGATAGAGGGACACATACTGTCACGACTGTTTGGGAAGTCGTTAGGGCTGTGACGGTATGGGATTTTTTCTTACCGCGGTGATGAAGCAACAAGAATCGCGATTTGGCGGTTAACCGGAACCACCCCCCCCCCCCCCCACACACACACACACAAAATCCTCAGGCGGCTGCATCACACACTGAGGAACGCATGCAGCTTGTGATGGAAATGATTACAATGGAAATTAATAATTATAACGCAGTATTCTTTATTAACAAATAAACAAATAACAGTAACAGTTATACTAAATGGTAAATATTAATAATTAACTAATGATTAGGCTAAAATTAAACTTTCTTCTTAATAATTACAAAGCAGTATTCTGTTATAAACTAATAAACAAATTAAGATTTATATTAAATATTAATGGTTAACTATAGGCTAAACATGAACAACCTTTTTTAAAGTGCAAAATAACAAAACAAAAAGTTAACAAGTGTTTGTCTGTTGGGCCGCTTAAGTGAATCGTGCTGCTGCTTTTATTTTTCCGTCTTCATGTTGCGTGACAGGAAAACCAACATGTTAACCTTGTCAGGTTTCAGCGAGGTTCTTAACGGGTTGACGATGTTGCCAGCCGCACTGAATACACGCTCCGATGAAGCGCTCGTAGCGACATATATTTTCTTGCCACTTTTGACAAACGAGAAATCGAATCGAGCCTGATTATCCCACCACCAGGCAAGCGGATCAGAGTGCAGATCGAGGGCTTCCTCCTGCCAATACCTTGTGACTTCAGTGTCTGCACGGATTACTTTTGGAACCGGAATGGAGGATTGTGCTCTTCTCATTCCAAGCAGGTCCGCAAGATTCTTTTTTTTTTTTTTTTTGGAGGAGAAGATGGCGCACTTTCTCCTTCTCCCTCTCCAGCCGCAGCGGCACTCATTGCAGCTTCTCCATCCCCGATATCACGCCGCTCTTCGGGCATTGCCAGCATCTCCTCCAGGAGCGCTTCTTTAACGTGATATCGTGGGTTGATGTCCTTGTATCTTGGGTCAATGAATGAGGCATTTACCAATAGTCGCTGTGTTGCAGGTGCACTATATTCTTTATAGCGCTGTCAACGGTTATTGCCTGTACCATATGAAGTGATAGCTACGGGTAGGCTTATATGCAATTAAAATCTAACTAACTCCAATGGTTTAAGTTACGCTAATGTGTTTTATGCCCGTGTTTGTGTGTATTTAATTTAACATTATCTGTAAACATTACAAGTACTGAAACATGGCTAGCAGTTAATTAAAAATCAGACACACACAAAAAAAAATCCCCCATATGTTTAATGGACTGTCCCTCCCTTGCTCAGGATGCAGTCTTTTTCCCCAAAAGCCCTTGAACATAGGACTCGTGGAAAAAGTTAATTATAAGCAAAGATGAATGTGTTTATAGTTCAAATCACACATCATATGCAGTCCTGTAACTTTCAGCAAAAAAGAAAAAAAAAGTGCGGTGATGACCTCACACCGCGGTAGGCATCTCATTAATGCGGTATTGCGGTGATGCGGTTATCGTCACACCCCTAGAAGTCGTGGCCTAGTGGTTCGAGAGTTTGACTCCTAACCCTAGGGTTGTGGGTTCGAGTCTCGGGCCGGCAATACCACGACTGAGATGCCCTTGAGCAAGGCATCGAACCCCAAACTGCTCAACCCAATCAATTACAAAGCCCAACAAAATATATTAAAATAAAATTCTATGCTATATTATTCTATTCAAGGCTATATTATTATATTAGAATTGCATTAGTCTAACTACAACCTTGACTATGGATAATCTTATTTTAGTTTTCAAAGTTTTTATAAAATTAAATAATTTATCTATCTATCTATCTATCTATCTATAATATTATTTCATTTTATTAATTTGTTCATTTTTATTAAATTTTATATAAATATTTTGTTATTGTACTTATTTTATGTAGATCTTGTTATAATTAAAGTGCTTTATTTAAATTTCATGAAAAAAAAACATTTTTCAATGGCGTGAGAACATTTAGACAAAGATTAGTGCTGTCAAACAATTAATCGCAATTAAACACATCCAAAATAAACATTTTGTTAACATAATATATACATGCATGTATATGCATGTATATATTTAAGATTTAATATGTTATGTTTATATTTTAAATATACTTATATATGTAATATAAAATAAACATATAAGTAAATATAAAAAAAGTTACTGTATTTATTTATATATACATAACAAACAAACAGTACACACTCATATATTATGTTAACAAAAACTTATTTTGATTGTGATTAATCACGATTAATCATTTGACAGCACTAATATATATATATATATATATATATATATATATATATATATATATATATATATATATATATATATATATATATACACACACCGTATTTTCGCACTTTTTTTCAAAGTTTGGCTGGTCCTGCGATTTATAGTCAGGTGCGACTTATTTATCAAAATTAATTGACATGAACCGAGAGAAATTAACCGAAAGAAAACACTGAAGACATAGAGCTCCCTCTCACTGCTGTAGACGGTAATGTTTTCTTTTGGTTCTTGGTTCTAAATAAATGCGACTTATAGTCCAGTGCGACTTATATATGTTTTTATATATGTTTTATATATGTTTTTTTCCTCATCATGACGTATTTTTGGACTGATGCGACTTATACTCAGGTGCGACTTATAGTTCGAAAAATACGGTATATATATTATATATTATATATATATATATATATAATACTCATTACGAAGGGTTTATTTTTCTCCATTAGTTGCAAATGTATTTAAAATATGCAAACAGAACAAATAACACCATTTACACAACATGAAATAAACCTGGTACCACGCTCAGAAATCATTACTGAATGTCGAACACAATGATTCTCACCGTTCTCAGCGAGTGGCGCCAACACCTCGAAGATCATCTCCTTCTTCTCGTGCTCCACCTGCTTACGGAAGAGGCGAACCAGCTCCTCTGCAATGTTAGTAGAGGCGAACTGCTCCTTACTGGACTCTGTTTGAGGATCAGCCAAAAGAGACGTGCAAGATTTATCCAACATGTTCTGATGTATTGTAATATATGAAAATGTATGTAGATAGGTAGTGTGACTGAATCGAATCGGTAACTCACCCAGCTCTGCCAGGTTTCCAAAGGCAATGAGGCACATCTCAGTGAGGGCGGTGTTTTGAGAATGAACGCCCAGCAGTCTGACCAGTGTTGGGATCACACCCATGATGATCAGCTGAGCCTGCAGCGAGTCTAGACAGGAAACAGCAAACCGGAAACTCTCTTTATTCTGGTGCATGCACATCTTTTCATGACAACAACAGATAATAGTCATTTACACGTTACATAATGGTATTACAATTCATCATTCTACTGGCAACTACATTGCAATAAATTAAGTTTACTTCATACTTCGATATCAAATGTCACAGACAAAAATTTGATTTTTGCAATGAATAAAACTGTATTAACTTGTATCGACCACCATTGTCATCAAAAATAAGTTTGTATCAGTGTTGTTATAGATTACTTTGGGTGAAACTAAAACTGCTACACATTTTTTTTTTTAAGATTAAATAAAATATTAACAAATATAAATATTACAAAAAACGAAAAATGAAAACACTTAGAAATTAAATCAAATAAATATGGTTAAATATTAAAATGAGTAAAAATTAAATAAATGAAAGCTATGTAGCATTTAACATATACTAATTTAAAAAAGCACATAACATGGCTAAAAAATAAATAAATGAAAAATTCCAAAATGCATTACTTTTTTTCTATTAGCACTCATCAAATGTTCTATTTTATTGTACATTATTTCATTTCTTCGGCAAGCCTTTTAAAACTAAATTATGTAAAATAGGCTTTCAAACGAAAGTCAAAAATGAATCACTTGTTATGAGAGATTTCAAAATCGTTTTTAACCTGCAATGACTGAAAACAGGCTGCAGGCTGAAAGAGCAGATTTATCAGCTCAAATACAGACCTTACATAAAATCCAGCCACATTATATATTGCTCTGAGATTTCATTTTTGTAAAATGCTTTGCTGAGACTCGCACAGAAAATATAGTCTTGACCTGAAAATGTGAAAGATAAATCAAGATCACAGTGAAGATTAGCCCCCATTTCATGTACATACACCCCTGAAAATATTGGGTTCATCCACACTTGTTTTCTAGAAAGAATAATCAAATGTCTTTAGAAGAAATCTACCAGAGAATGAAGCTTGCATCCAATTTGAATATCTTTTATAGAGAATATCTTATTTGTAATTTTGACAGACATCAACAAATACATCACCAGGGCAATATACTGGCTGTTATTTGGCCTTTTTAAATTATCAGCATCTGCCTATAAATTTAGCTGATAAATGTCGAAAGCAGTTTTTTATTTTGGCAGCAGATATTTTGACTATGAGTACATGAACATAATCTCTAGAGCTGCTCTAAAAGTCACTTCATGAGCATATTATATAAAAAAAAACTGAAACTTAAATCTCTTCACAGCCACCCGCCAAAATAAAAGTTTTGGTTAACTTGAAGAAACTGTGACAGGAATATTTTTCCTATTACTACTACTACTAATATTATTATTAAAACTATTATTAATTATTAATGTTAGGTAAAAAATGTTTTAGCCTGAATGCACTGTAAGTCGCTTTGGATAAAAGTGTCTGCTAAATGCATAAATTAAATTAAATTTTTAATTTAATTTAAAACTGGATTTTTTTTTTAAGGAATATTTACCAGAAGAATTTGTTACCAGAATTTATTCAGCAAAAAGATGTTAATGCACAACGCAGTATTTCTTGAAAAAAAAGAGAGAAATAAACAAAAATAATAATAAATATTTTATTTGTATAAAATCAATCAATTAGAGATGTTTTTGATTATTACAATTTATTATTATTACTAATAATAATGTTTAATTTTTATAGCGCCTTTAATGAAACCATTAAAATGGAATCCAGAAAATATTAACATTTGACAGGGACTTAATATTTAATCAAATGCTGTAAAATTGTGTAAGTTCCATGATTTAAATTAATTAGTCATGCTTTTTGATGAATAAAATGTAGTTTAACCATTAAACGGAGTCTAGAAAAATGTAAAGAAAAAATAACTGACACCAGAATAATTTAAATGGAAAAAAATGAATTTGGGGGAAGAAAAAGGCATTTCATAGGGTCCTAAATGCTGAACTATGTACAGTTTGCCACTTGGTCATCTGTCACGGTGTAATGGAAAGTAAAGTTACTGTTACCTGGACTTTATTTCATAAAATGTGAAAAAACAAAAACAATATTGGTTGATAACTACTTAATTCAATATTGAAGGTTATCGCCAACTGGTCATCCAGCTTTCTAATATATCGGTATAGGCCATTAAAAATGTTTTTATATCGGTTTACATATACTTATTTTAATATTATCTTTATATCAGCCATTGGTCACCCTGCTCTCTAAGATATCGATATCAGCCATAAAGAAAAATCAATATTAGTTGACAACTACTTATTTTAATATTGATTTTTATTGCCCATTAGTCACCCTGACTAAGATATCAGTATAGGCCATTAAAAAAAGAAACAATATCGGTTTACACCTACTTTATTTTAATATCGGCTTTAATATTGCCTATTGGTCACCCTGATTTTTACTATATCAGTATAGGCCATAAAAAAATATCAGCTTTATATGGTCTTTTTTATGGTCACCCTGCTCTCCAAGATATCGGTATAGACCATAAAAAAAATCAATATCGGTTGACAACTAATATCAGCTTTATATTGCCAATTGGCAATCCTGCGCTCTAAAATATCACTATCAGCCAAAAAATAATAATAATAATAATCAGTCAAACACTACTTATTTTTATCTTAAAGCTCACTAAATGTATCATTTTATGTCTTGTTTATGTTTAATGATAATCATATTTTGCAATGCTGTACAAGTAAGCCCTTAAATACCCATTTAAAAAGATGTTTCAATTTATCTAGAAATATCTCAATGAACCTCCACGATGTGGGCAGCACCGGCACACATCTGGTCCCATTGATTTGTCAGGAAGCAGATGTTGATCAGTAAATTCAATTAAGCAAAGTGGAGATGGCAGCGGAGACAGCAGAGAGCTGTGTTAAAGAAGACGGCCCAAGCAGAGAAAAACATCCACAGTTGAAAAAGGAGAAAATTATACGGAGTATGAGAGACCATGGAAGCAGAGTTTAGTACAAAAAAAAGCACATATCCTTGAAAACATTAATGCAACAGAAGTCCCTTCATCACATTTAATAAACAGTTGACTGTCCAAAGTGCTTCTTCCCTAATACATAATTGCTTGTTATTTGCTTTATCGACCACAGAAGCTTTGCTGGTCTGAGCTAGAGGAGAATTTGAGCAACAGCTATTGGCTAAACGTATTAAATGAGAAAACACAACATAAAAAGCCTTGGCAGAACTGGATGTTAGCCAGAAATCATTGAGGAACTCTTGCCAGTAATCGAAGCCCAAATCACATCAAGGAAATGTCAACCAGGGACCTGCAGATCTCACTGATGGAGAAAGAGTCATGTTTTCTAGAAGAACTGTGAAGTATTTGCATCTCATCTGAAGCTCATGTAAGATTTAAATCCTTACATGCTTTAATTTACAGTAAAGGTGAGAGCTATATACACTGACAGTTTACAAACAGCAAAACTCGATTATACGAATAGCTGAATAACTATCGACTTTACTCTTAACGATATAAATAATACATAAACACATGCAATTAAAAGGATAATTCTATCCCTGGATGCTGAGGGGTCAATATTAAAGAAGATTATTTTAAAGAACTGACCAGTTTGGTTACAAAAACCGATAAACGGCATAACAGAAAAGAGAAAGGTTCTGCCAAAATCAGTGTTGTATCTGGTCGGTATTGAAAAGCCGATTTTGCATTTTACGCAAAATGCAATTTTCGCAGAGTTATAAGGTCATGTTTTCTGCCTTTTTTTTCAAACTGCGACAAACGCCAGTCTCCCTTTTATGCAGAATGCAATATATCCAATAAATTAAATTCTTCAATTATTTCTGTAAAAACTACTTTTTAAAAGTATGATAAACTGTGCTTCTTATTCACAAAGGAATTAATCAGCAATGAAAGTCGTTACTGTTCAGAAAGTATTTTGGTTGCAGATACTTTATACATGGAAAAGCAAAATAAAATAAAAATTACTTATGACCTGGCATGTACAGTGAAAGATGTACATAAAACCTCCCAAGTGATAAGCTTGTGTGATTAGATGAGTCATTTATATGGTGGCTTAGTAAACATGATGACAGGCTTCAAGTTAAAACAGATACACAAGGAAGCACAATCTGTTACAAGACACAACATCTGAAAGAAAAAGAGATGAGGAAAAGAAAAAGACTTGTTCAAAACAGCGTGAGGATGATATTCAGCAATAATAAGCAGCCCACTGGCTGCTTTCTTCCATTAAAAAGAGATCTCACCATTTGTTTTCATCAGGAAACTGAAACCACACGACCTAAATTTGTTGATTTGCACTAGCCTCTGGATGTGAAATGTAATGGATCGAAAAAAGCTATTACCATTTCAAGCCTTGCCAACAAACAGGGGATGAGGGAAGCAGGGCTTGGTCTGTCCATCAATTATTCAAGGACATCAAGTCACAAAGATGTAAATACACTGCCTGCATTCCAAATGTGCAATGCACTGCACTGCTGAATAGAACAAGGCCAGAGCCTTATGTAACCTCCTGGGCATGCATTTTAAAAGTGATACAGACACTGACAATGGTAGGATTTGTCCTAAATCCATATCTCAGGTGAACTAATATGTGATTTATGATAATATATGAACTAATTAATATGCAGAGCCAATTGCTCTTATTGTTTATGCAGTGCAAAAAATAAGCTATACGTTAACATTTCCATTGATCTCAATGACAGCTACATTTTTTTAAGCCAATCCCCAGTAAAAATTACATCAAGTCATTGAATGATTGATCACAAAAAATTGCAGAGTACAAATTAAAAAAAATATTATTTTTTATGCATATATTTCTTTCTTTTTTTCTTCAGAATGCACAGCTTATTTTGGAGGGAGATCAAAATGAAAATAAATTTTAATAAGTTTTTAAATTAAAAATATTTTTAATTGAATATTATTTAATTATATCAAAATTCTGTTATATATATATATATATAATTTTTAATCGTTATATTTTGTTATTTATTTGCTGGTACTGCATGTAACAAAATGTAACATTATTTATCATGGATGATAATAAAAAAAAAAAATAAATAATTTTTCAAAAAAAAAAATTTCAAACCTATTATCAAATCAGTGAAAGACATTAGATTCAGAATACATAGGAGAAGTTACACAACACATAGGCTTTCTAAGAGTGGTCCCCTACAGATATTAATGTTAATGCTCAACTGTGAGGAAATACTGTAGTCAGACTCAAATTTGTATAGACAATGAAATGAAAAGCAGCCTTGTCTATGTAGAATTGATTAACAGGTGAATAATTTAGAGAACATCTCTGACTATACCAATAAGGGACCATTCAAAAATATTGCCTTGTTGGTTTGGTGGATCGTCATTACCATTATCATTGCTATAGTTCATCAGCATGCCACAAAAGACAGTCAAGAGCTTCCCGGTGGCCGGGTCAGTGCTTTCGGCCAGAGACTTAATGTGCTCGGCAACTATCTGAGCACCACCCGCTGCGTCAACTGCACTTCTGCCCTCATCTGCAAAACAAAGAGGTCACATAAAAAAGAAAGAAACAATAAAAAAGGCAACCAATGACACAAAGGAACATCAACCTGGAACAGAATGACACAAAAGAGGATGTTAAAGGAATAGTTCAAAACTTCCTTTTTGGTTGAACTATTCTTTTAATGGAGGGACATCCATGAATGCATCCTTATGCAATGTAATATGACAACTGATAACGTTACATGGAGAACACAAGAAAATAACCATGTCCAGATAAAAGAAGAGCAAATGAGATTGAAAATACATAATGCACCAGCATTGGATCTGTTTACAGCTGTCATTTTGACATGAGGTGCAGATGTAACTAAAGGCAAAACCAGAGACCAGAAGTGCAGCAGAAGCACAGCAATCAAAATCCAGACTGCAGCAGAATCGCTAACAAGGGAAGGTGTTAAAAGATCCACAGAGATGCCGATGTCCAGCGGAGTCCAGCATTATTCACACACAGAGCATCAAAGTCAAGAGTGTGGCAAGAGCTTGAGTCTTCAGTCAGTTATAGCTAATAAAAGACAGAAATTATGAGTGCTCAAAAAATGGATGAGAAAAGATTTGAAAACCATATGAAATGGCAAATGCAACCTATTTTACTTTTGATGCATTTAGAGAAAAAGCTAATGCATGGTGGGGCTTGACATTATACACAAAAACACAACAGTAGCATCTGGAAAAGTTAAAACGGTATGGTGCGGTGGTAATAGATGAAACCAAAAGTCTTTTTTAGAGGCAACTGTGCATTAAGATATCACAATTTAATAACATTTTTGAAAAATGTGCATAGATGAAACTCACTCCCACGGGATCGACTGCTGGCCAAGGTTGGACAACTTCAATAATCACACACAAAGAAAATATTTGAAAAGCACCAAAATCATCAAGAAAATATGTTGGTGAAGGTTATAACTCAAAGCACATACAAAGTACAAGTTCATGGGCATTAAAACCTCCACAAGAAGCCATTATTTACATCACTTACTCTGACAACATTCAGAGGATTTAATCTTTTTTTCTGGTTGGTTTATGGATATCTATAAGAAAATAATAATAATTATTTTATTTTTTTAATTTGAACTGCTTCCCAGTGTTATTATTGTTAACAAAAACAAATAAACAAACATACATACAAGAATAATAAAATAAAATATTAGATGAAAAACTTAAACTTAAATAAAAATTAGGAATGTAGCTTACTAAAATAAAATAAGTTTAAGCTGAAAATTAAATAAAACGTATAAAAATAAATGATTACTTAATAGAAATATATTTAAAAAAATAATAGAAATGACAAGCACATAACTAAATTACTAAACCTTTAACAAAACATAAAATGAAAACTAAATATAAAACAGCTAATTCACCATAAATAAACACTTTAACAGTATATAAATAATACTAAAATAATGTCAATGTCAATGTCAATTTTATTTATATAGCACTATTAAACACAACCACTGGTTGACCAATGTGCTGAACAACTATAAAATCATTTCAATAAGACAAAACATAATACAATAAAAACAATAAAACAATACAGTAGAAAATTCGCAGTTTTAAAATGCTAAATCAAAAAGGTACGTTTTCAACATAGATTTAAAAACGCATAGTGAAGGTGCAGATCTAATACAAAGGGGTAATGCATTCCACAATCTAGGGGCAGCTACCGAGAAAGCGCGGCCCCCCCCTACATTTCAGCCTCGACTTGGGGATGCATAATAATCTCTGGTTGGACGACCGGAGAGACAAGAGGGGTCGGTGTTCAGTCAATAAATCAGAAAGATAAGTAGGGGCAAGACCATTTAATGATTTAAACACTAAAAGTAGAATTTTAAAATAAAATTTGCTGATTGTCTGTCTCATAATATTACAACATTGTGGATGTGTTTAGCATACTGTAATGTTGTTGCTGGGTTGCTGCTTACTGGCCCAAGTCAAAAAAATAAAAATAAAAAGCCCATCCTCAAGCCTCCTACCCTACACTTCACTGTCCTATTTTACAACAAGCTTTGACTACATACATAAAAGTGATTCACAAATCATTAATCTGATTACACAGCCATTTACTTCCATTTTGATTCATACTTGTCACAGAAATCAGCGATTTATATTTGAGCTATGTCTAGTCACGTTTTCCAGTAAGCTCCGTGAACAGATGACAGTGTTTGTGTGTCAGATATGAGTCAGCTTAGCTGGTATGAACAATGTTTCAGGTTTGTTTACACTGATGCTTGCCCATGCAGAGTCAGTAAGACAGAGGACAAGAAGAAAGAAAGTGATTTAGGGTGCTTTCACATCTTTAGTTCGATTCATTTCAAGGGCCGGGGAGCAGCTGGTCCGTACAGTTAATGAATTACGGATTAACTACGACAGCCTACATCGCACATCCTGCGATGTGACTATCGTGGATTCGTACATCGCGATATCGATGCTTTAACGACACATCGTGCAGCCCTAATGGGGAACACAGAAAACAAGACACTCAACAAACGGAGGGGTACACTCAAAGTTTTTGTTGGTCGGTTCTTCTGTCACGACTGCCTACTATGAGGAGCGACGAATGTGGAGACGAGGGAATATCACAATCAACAGTTTTTAAAAGTCCAAAACAAGGGTTACACAGAGCTGGATGGAGACACATGTTGCAAATCACTACGTTCAAGATCCAGCAAGGAAACATGGGGCAGGCTACACTATACAGGTGCTGGTCATATAACTAGAATATCATCAAAAAGTTGATTTATTTCACTAATTCACCAAAAGTGAAACTTGTGTATTATATTCATTTATTACACACAGACTGATATATTTCAAATGTTTATTTATTTTAATTTTGATGTTTACAACTGAAAACTAAGGAAAATCCCAAATTCAGTATCGCAGAAAATTTGAATAATACTTAAGACCAATACAAAGAAAGGATTTTTAGAAATCTTGGTCAATTAAAAAGTATGAACATGAAAAGTATGAGCATGTAGAGCACTCAATACTTAGTTGGGGCTCCTTTTGTCTGAATGACTGCAGCAATGTGGAGTGGCATGGAGTCGATCAGTCTGTGGCACTGCTCAGGTGTTGTGAGGGCCCAGGTTTCTCTGGTAGTGGCCTTCAGCTCTTCTGCATTCTTGGGTCTGGCATATCACATCTTCATCTTCACAATACCCCATTGATTTTCTATAGGGTTAAGGTCAGGCGAGTTTGCTGGCCAATTAAGAACAGGGATACCATGGTCCTTAAACCAGGTACTGGTAGCTTTGGCACTGTGTGCAGGTGCCAAGTCCTGTTGGAAAATGAAATCTGCATCTCCATAAAGTTGGTCAGCAGCAGGAAGCATGAAGTGCTCTAAAACTTCCTGATATACGGCTGTGTTGACCTTGGACCTCAGAAAACACATGACATGGCACCCCAAACCATCACTGACTGTGGAAACTTTACAATGGACCTCAAGCAACATGGATTATGTGCCTCTCCTCTCTTCCTCCAGACTCTGGGACCAAAGGAAATGCAAAATGTACTTTCATCAGAGAACATAACTTTGGACCACTCAGCAGCAGTCCAATCCTTTCTAAAGCGAGATGCTTCTGATGCTGTCTGTTGTTCAAGAGTGGCTTGACACAATCAATGCGACAGCTGAAACCCATGTCTTGCATACGTCTGTGTGTAGTGGTTCTTGAAGCACTGACTCCAGCTGCAGTCCACTCTTTGTGGATCTCCCCCACATTATTGAATGGGTTTTGTTTCACAATCCTCTCCACGGTGCGGTTATCCCTATTGCTTGTACACTTTTTTCTACCACATCTTTTCCTTCCCTTCACCTCTCTATTAATGTGTTTGGACACAGAGCTCTGTGAACAGCCAGCCTCTTTTGCAATGACCTTTTGTTCCTTTTGTGGCAAGGTGTCAATTGTCATCTTTTGGACAACTGTCAAGTCCAAAATATATAATATATATATATATATATATTAGACATAAAAAGTCAAATTTATGAGATAAAAAGTTACATTTATTTTAACTGAATTGACTTTTTGAAGCTCTATGTCATAATTATTACTTAGCACTAGGTGTGGGCGATATGACCAACATCTTATAATCAAGATCGGAGACATTTTATTTCACGTTAACAATATTTATCACAATATAGGCTGGTTATTTTTGTATTACTTATTTTTGTATTACTTATTTTTGTCTTTATGATATACAAATTTTTGATACCACATAAATTTCTTTTTTTTTTTTTCAATATAAATAGTGATAGCTCACTAGCTAAATATATATTTCTTCTTATTAAAGTTTCAAAAGTGATTTAGTCAAGAACAGTGAGAGATTTTCTGTCTTTTGTTGTTTGATTAACATGAATGACAGACAGCAGGAATATTAGAGCTGCACGGATCCAGTATACTGTTGCATGTTTTCTTTCTTAGCTGTTCGCTTTCAATAGGCCTAAATTACTGTGTTTACAAGGTTACCTGCAAAGATCGGCATTTTGACATACAAGTGTGCGTATTTAAAGGGGTACTCTACCGTACTTAAAGCGATACTCTACGGCTAAAACAGAAGAGCGTAAGCTGTTTGTGTTCATCTGATATTCTCCAAAATGCTCTAAAATTCTCTATCTAAAACAAATCGATTGTTATTCATCTATTGCACAAAAGTAACAAGAACAAATGTAAAATATAAACGATTAACAGGTGCAAGTGTATGCAGAGTTTGTATTGAGGCTACAACACGTGTTTGCAGCATTGAGCAACACAGTGCTGAAATTTGCATGCACACAAATCCTCTCATTAAAGCAAACGAATTGTAGACATTATGAAAGATTCATGATGCATATATTTATTGTGAGATTGCAATGAACTGAGATGTCTTTTATTAAAGATTATAAAAGCAGCGCTCTTTGCTGGCATTTCCATGCACGCAGCAGCTCACACGTTAGTTTAAAATAACAGTTTTCTGTGAATGTTGTTGACACTTTAACAACAAATACTTATCGCGAGCGTGTATGCTGGGATTTCATACATTTCATGGAGAAAAAAAGTTACGCAACTAGTAATGTAACTAACTACTAATAAAATTTTTTATATAGTAATCAGAACAGTAATGTGATTTAGGGATGCACAATAATATCGGCACAACATCAGTATCGGCCGATAAAAGCTTAAAATGACCATCATCGGCATCGGCCGATATGAATATTTCTGCCGATGAGCCAAACCGATAGGGGGGCGTGTGCGCCCCTGACGACAATGAACGTAGCTTGAGCGCCAAAAACTTAAACTTACAACATGTCAGCTGTGTGGAGGCATTTCGAGATCTGTCAAACAGATAACAAAGTTGCTATTTGCAATATTTGTAAAGCACAAGTGATGCGAGGAGGCGTAAAACAACAGTCTTTCAATACTACAAATATGATTACACATCTTAAGAGCCATCATCCTGAGCAGCACCAAGACCTGTTTTTCAGGTGTGACTGTCTGTCTGCATACGTAAAATAATACATTTATGGTAGAATCAGTACAGAAGAGATACATGGATAAGTAAAATTAAAATCGCTTCAGTAAAATTAAAGTTTAAATATATCAGGCGAAGAATTTGAATATATATCGGTATCGGCATCGGCCAAAATTATTTTGAAAATATCGGCATATCGAATATCGGCCAAAATCCAATATCGTGCATCCCTAATGTGATTACTTTTAAAAGGAGTAATCGGTTATCAGTAATTGTCAATACAGATCACACCACTTTACTGTTAAGGTTACAAAGCGGGCAAATACAGCAAAACACATTACTGCCATAAAATATACGTATAAGGAAAAAGATTTGATATAATGTCAATGACCAACCACTGCTAGTTCATCAATATGGTTCATGTACAAAATAGTAGTTAATTTCTAATGCGAAAATGTGCATGAATTCAATAATTCAATGGTCTAGAGTCAATTATAACACTTACACCACAATCACGTTACATCTTATAATACTCTTGGACGTCTGTCAACCAATCAGAATCAAGAATTCAGCAATGGTACAAGCTCTTGAACAATTACCACCGGAAACCATGTGTGAAATGAAAAAAGTGCAGGAAAAGTGTAGCTAGACATCTAAAAGCAAGCTCCTAGCTCATCTATCAGCTGCTCTGCCTGCCTCATGTCACTCGTTCAGACATCTGTGGCAGCAGCTCTCCTTCGAATCATCCCAGAGACTCTGATATATCGGCTGAGGGGGTGATGATGATGGGCACTTACGGCTGTCGTAGCAGATGTTGCCAAGGGCTCGTCCCGTCTGGAGCAGTATCTCCTGGTCCTTAGAGTTTAGCAGCTGAACCAGTGGAGGAATGAGGCCTGCTTCCACACACGGGCTCCTCATGAACTCTGCAGAGAGGACTTCAGCTCAATAAAACACTTATTGATTAAAAAACATAAATTGGAACAATACCCAAAATGCAATATTATAAATATTTTGTAATGATATATAATAAATATGTGACCCTGGACCAACAAAACCAGTCAAAAGGGTACATTTTTCAAAATTGAGATTTATACATAATCTGAAATCTGAATAAATAAACTTTCTGTTGATGTATGGTATATTAGATTGGGATAGGACAATAATTGGCGAGATACAACTATTTGAAAATCTAGAATTTGAGGGTGTAAAAAAAATCTAAATACTGAGAAAGTCGCCTTCAAAGTCGTCTAAATTAATTCTTAGCAGTGCATATTACTAATTACTAAAGACAATGTAATTAGATTTAAATCAGGGCCTCAAAAGCAAAACATGAATAAAATGGATAATAAAAATAATTACTTTTACATTCGAATCACGTTATGCAAGTAATGCATGTTTTTTATGAGAAAACTTACAATTAATATTGCAACATTTATATTTAACATACTATATTAAAAATTTTAAACATGCATTTTATATTTTTTGCACGGCATGCATGTACAACATAAATTCATACATTTTTCTTTAATCCGCTGATAAATTAATGCAAAAAATTGAAATTAACTTTCAAAACTATTTTTAGATGCAGCCCTACTCTACTTGCAATAATTACGTTTACAAATTACATTTTATTATACGAAGTAGATCAAAAGTGTTCACAGCAGTTAGAAATATTCATTTTCTCATAAATTGTTGCATATTCTCAGGACTGCGTCATGCGTAGTGTGGTGTGTTTAGAAGTCAACTCAATAGTAATCTGTCTGTTTTGAGATCTGCTGCTTCTGCTGCTCCGATCGTAAAGCTTACATCATTTCCTTCACGTTGTCAATAGCAGTAATAATGAGACGCATGACTGACCACAGACTCGACCGCAGCGTCAGTGAAACTGGGGAGCAGAGAATAGCAGAGACAAACAAACAGACCCGAGTGGCAAAGCAGGTTTATTTTATTATTTTAAAACAGGTTTCTATGAAGAATGTAAATGTAGCAGTATATCAATGCTACAGTATATCAAAGATTCACTGTGAATTTTTATTTTTATTTTTAATATTAAAAAAACATACTTTTGAGTGATAAAATGTACAAATATGTAAATTTTAGTAACATCAGTAGGCTAATAAATGGCATTTATTTTAGAAAGGCAAGTGTTATTTTATTATTTTTAGATTTTCCATTTTCTCATTCACTTATTTTTATATGGTTCGTTTTAGCATTTTTTGTGTTTTTATCATTTCTATTAGATTTTTTGTTTTGTTTTTATAAATCTCTATGTTGTTTATTTTTATTTCAGTTTTAGTTTTTTATATAATTCATTGTATTTTGGTTTTATATTGGTTTTCTATAATAACCCTCATTGAGTCGCCTCTTGGGGGCCGCCATGTTGAGATCACGTGACCATTTTAATCATACTCATTTGGTACCAGCTTCTTCAATCAGACACTTAATTCTTATGGAATAAATTAACCATTTCTACAAAGCTACTGTTGACTTTTGCGCGACGCTGCATCCACAACACCTTTGCATCCACAACACAAGGTGTCAGTAAGTCCAAAAAGCTACAATTGGTGATGTACGAGTAGTTACCATTTTTGGCCACCTCTGCAATGATGTTGGCTACTTTAGGTGTGCATGAGTTCTGCGCGGACAGAAGAGCGGGCATCATGGCAAGAACACCCATCTCCTGGATCTTTCCACTGGTCTCAACATCTGAAAACAGAGCCAGGAACATCAGTAGGTTATATGATAATCAGAAAGGATCCCAAAGGTTTCAGATTCAGTCACAGGTGGTCCATTTAGTACTCCTACAGGGTTGAATGAATTTCCAGGATGCTCATGTCTTCATGACTACTAGAAAAGATCAGTGGGATAGATTGTCATTTTAGAGACCATCTATGGATTTAATGCAGCCGCACAAGAATGCCATAAATGTGTAAATATCTCTAAAAGACTCTTGACCAGAAAAACTGATGATAACGCTGATGGTTTGTGGGGAGGCTTTACAAAACCACATATAAAGAGCAATAACTAGTCGCTGAAACTAAGCACAACAAAACTAGAAACACACTCTTATCCGCCCGGTAACAAAGTCATATTTACAACAGTTTTTTGTTATTGTGAACTAAAACTAAAATAAATGTTTCCGTTGAAGCTGAAAAAAACATTTATATAAATATTACATATTAAAAACTTACAAAAAAACGAGAAATCTTGATTTAAATGACTAAAACTGAAATAAAGTTAAAGATAAGTAAGAAAATTGAACTAATCAAAATGTCAAAAACTTGAACTAAAATAGAAATGGATTTAAAATGTTAATAAGTACTATAACGGTATATAATAATACTAAAATAACACTGCTTTACAAGGTTGATGCAACACGCAGAACTAAGGGTTGCGAGGTTAATGGCATAAGAACTTTAAACATTAAAATAAACTAAACATCCACAAGCTGAAGCATGAATTCAAATTTGTTTTCTGAGCTGCTTATGTAGTCATATTTATTACCTTTGCACAGACAGAAACACTGATCACAAAGCCTACACACTTCCTCTCCATTTATTTATTTATCTTTTTTAATCATTCATCGTTCCCTCCATTATTCTAATTGTAATTTGTTTAAATGTTCTCTAACCTCAGCCCCAAATGGTAGATAAAACTTAATCAGACGGTCTCTTCCGGTCTAAGTGGGCATTTTTGTTGGCAAGAATAAGCAGAGGAGGATTCAAGTAATACTGCCGCATCCTGAAAACATCATTAGTGAAACAATAAGCTCGATCTTCCCATTGCATTTCAACTGAGACGTTGTATTTTTCATTACTGTTTCAGTCGGCTACATTTTTCATCACAGCAGAATAAAATGGATTTAGTTCAATCCTGCATCCTTGAATAATTTGAATATAAGACATAAGAGGCCTAAGATGTCCTTAAAGGGATACTCCACCCCAAAATTAAAATTTTGTCATTAATCACTTACCCCCATGTCGTTCCAAATCCGTAAAAGCTATGTTCATGTTAAGAACACAATTGAAGGTATTTTGGGTGAAAACCTGGAGGCTTGAGACTGTCCCATAGACTGCCAAGTAAATAACAGTGTCAAGAAATAACGACGTCTCTTCTGTGATACTCTGTTTCACCGTGGTGCGTGTTCAATTTTGTGTCCTCCGCCCAATAAGGATGCGCTTTTTATATGTATTTAGCTTTAAAATTTGAAATAAAACAGCGCATCCTTGTGGCGCGGAGGACACAGAACGGTGATGCGGAGTGACACAGAGGAGACTGTTGACAAAGGAATTATTAAATTATGTCGTTATTTTGGTTTTTTCGCTTACAAAAAGTGTTCCCGTCACTTCGTGTAACACAGATTGCACGTCTGATGGCAGATGGTGTATTCTGACGACGACTTTCATACTTTTCTGAACCTTGACACTAGGGCTGCACGATGTGTCGTTTAAGCATCGATATCGCGATGTACGAATCCACGATAGTCACATCGCAGGATCATCATCAGTTTATCATTTGCATGTGTTTTTAAGTCCTGTTAGTTTAACAGGGCGCATATAAGAACGAGCAGAGAGAGAGAGAAAGAGAGAGAGAGAGAAAGAGACAGAGAAAGAGAAAGAGAAAGAAAAAGAGAAAGAGAAAGAGAGAGCGAGAGAGCCCCGGCCACGCACGCTCACCTTCACCGTCTTCCAACAACACGAGCGCTGTCTTCTCTCTCTCCCTGGCGCATATTAATCAAAATCAATTGACACTATGGCGTAGAAAAAAAATAAAAAATGAAATGAGTGATGAAATGTTTTCCGAGTTGTCAAATCTTGTGCAATATCCTAAATTCCAGAGATAATTACACAACGCGCGCCGTACACGTCTGATTCGCGAACTAATGATTCCTTTGAACCGATTCAATTTAATGAATGGTTTTAACAACTGACCTGTCCAACACTGAACTCACGAGACGTCTGAATTGGTGTATAAAAAATCTGTAACACTTTACAATAATGTTCTAACTATTTTACTACATTATTTAACATTTACTATTACTAAACTGCACTTCTACAACATTGTTAATTTCAACATTTAGGCTATAGCCTTCATTGTTGAAATCAAAAGTTGTACAGTATTTGTTAACATTACCAAACAATGAACAGCTGTGTTTTTATAAAACTAAGATAAACAAAGATGAATAAATATAGTAACAAAAGTATTACTCGTGGTAAGTTCATGTTAGTTAGTATGTTAACAATTCAAACCATATCCTAAAGTTACAAACAAATAATTTACTCTAATTTAAATAATACTCTGATGTTAAAATGATTTAAAATGAGAATGTAAGTGTGCTCAGCCCATTTTTGTTTGTAAGAAAAAATTTGATTAGATTTTATATCGCAATGTTATTTTTTTCCCAATATTGTGCAGCCCTACTTGACACTGTTATTTACTTGGCAGTCTATGGGACAAGCCTCCAGGTTTCCATCCGAAATATTTTAAATTGTGTTCGAAGACGAACAAAGCTTTTACGGATTTGAAAACGACATCATTTTGGGGTGGAGTATCCCTTTAAATCAAGGCACCTGCCCTCTTCAATCATTCTTTATTCCACCAGATGCTGTAAAGAATGAGAAAAATGAACAGCTATATAAAAGACTTACTATTGTGGGCCAAAGCTTTGAGCAGGCAGTCCAAGCAGCCCTCGACACTGTCCGCCGACGAGAGCTTCAGCGTCTTCAGGGCTTCGCTCAGGTTATCCGCTGATGGACCAGAAATAATAAACAGCTTTATCTCTTCAATAGTTCACAACTGCACAAAATCATGAAAAGACAAAGAACCTACTTTTATAAGGCAGTGTTTCTCAAGGAGCCCAAATCAATCACTATTGGCTCTGGTGTAGGTATCTTTGCAAAGATACCTTATTACCACTAAAGAGTGAATACTGGTACCTTAAAGGTTTTTATTAGTACCTAAATGGTACATATTAATACTTTTTGAAAAGGTACCGCCCGGCATTTATCAATGCATAAAATTCTACGACCTTAATTATTAACATGTTCAAAACCTTGCTGAGAAAACAAGTATTAGCAAGTAAAAGGCCTTTTGGGATCACTGTAAAAATGGCCCCCTTCAGTTGGTTCATGTGTCTTTTTGCTGTGAAAGCTTTACTGATTTATTTTTATCGTAAACATAAGAATAGCTTTTATATTGTTTGTAATATTTCAAGATGAGCACTTACTGGACTAAAGCAACTTCATTTGTTTCTGTTGAGAAAATTCATATAATATGTGAGTATCAGATGTGATTGTCAGGCTTTTTGAATGTTTATTAGTTCACTTCTCGGTCATCACTGCATTGCATTGCACAATATGGTTTGGTCCCAAAATAAAAACTAGAGCTTTGATCATAAAATATCACCTTACTAACACACATTATTATTTAAATACATTTCATGTAAGTACTTTATGTAAGTATTTGCATTACAATCAAATGATCGGAATTTCATCTTAATTTTTGGTCATATAAATATTGGAAACCGCACCAAATTGCTTATGTTTGCTCAGTTAGGTGTTTATCCTCAAGTATGAGCTCCATGTTCTTATAGATCATACTTATATGAGCCATAAAAGACTGATAACTATGAATCTCAACAAAAACCATATGCATATACATATTTTTTTAGATTATTTATTTTTATATTTTGTCTAATGGTTAAATAGAATGTTCTTTTTTTATGTGATTTTTCAGACCATTATTTTATGCTTAATAAGGTCTTGAAAAATGTTTTACATTTTAATAGTAGTGTTACCAGAAAAAAAGTCTGTCTTACAATGTGTACGGTTTTTCTCCAACATTACTCATACTCATACACTCATATTGCTGATGCTGTAACCCAAAGTTTTCATGCATTCTCTGAGAACTCGACCCATGACCTTGGTGTTGCAGGCGCTAGCTCTACTGTCTGATTCACAGAAACATCTGTCATGTTTGGAAGCTCTTTAGGTAGAAGAGCTCAACTAATAAGACAAGGGCAGAAAAGAAGCCAATTAAATGGTGATACTAGAACATACTTGTCACTCTAGGGATGTTAAAGCTTCGTTCCATTAACAAATCACGTCAAGATAAAGGCCAGCAGAGACAATGAGTCAGATATATCATCAAATCACCTGTCTACTTTATACTTAAGCTAGAACAATTACATAAAGGAACCAATTCCCAAGAACTTTAAGATTAAAAAAAAACTTATATCATACTCCGGTATAATGCACAACTACTAAAATACTGATTAAACCAACTCTAATGTCCTGCATCAATAAATAAATACAATTTGGTGCAGTTTTCTACATAAGCTGGCTGTGTCTTATTTCTGCTCGGAAAAAAAAGTCTGAAATCTGAATAACAAAGTGTTCAAACAGCTACAATGACTTGGTTTTTATATGTTCTACTGCACATTTAAATATAATGGAAAAAACTGCATTTGGGGTTACAGGATCCAGAAAAACACACTTTTGTTGTAAATGAATATATTGCAATCGACCCATCGCAGGGAGTTTGATTGACAGGCGAACTGACCAATCATAACGCCGAATCTGCCATTTTGTCCAAAAACAAACCAGACAAGAGAGTAGATTAACATCGGTGGACTTGAACTTGAAAGATGGTGTGTGTCTTCCCGCGGTTGAAACAAGGTACCTCTTATGTTCATTCATGTTTATTTTGTGCTATAATAACTAGTAAAGAGGTTCACGTGCCGCTTGAACGGAGGCGCTACAGCAATCCGCCGCGAAGGGTCAATTACAAGGGACAAAATAGTAGCATGCAACCAAAATGAATTACTTTAATCTTATTGTGCACTATTTTTAAATGCACAAAGGTTTTCTCATCTGTTCTTTGCAATATTAAAGGGATCGTTCAAACAAAAAGGAAAATGTTGCCATTATTTACTCGCCCTCATGTTGATTCAGACCTGTTTGAGTTTCTCTCTGCTGTGGGACACAACAGAAGATCTTTTGAAGAACGCTGGTAACCCCAATGACTTCCATAATATGGAAAGATAATACTATGGAAGTCAATGGGTGCCAGCAACTGTTCCGTTATCAACATTCTTCAAAATAATCTTCTTTGATTTTTAATTGAAGAGATTTTTTTTAAAGGTTTGGAACAACAAGTAAATTTTTAATTTTAATGTAAATGCTTTTTTGGAGAAATATCCATTTAAAAGGGTGAAATGGCTGATTGCAGAAAAATGGGTAACTGTGGTGTGTAACATATCTTCGCTGTTTCTCTTGAACTGTAACTTCTGCCTTTTCACAGACTGAACATGAATTACATTTAACTAATTTATGTAAAAGAAGAACAATGGGATGAAGTAAATTAACATGCAATGTATATCTCTAGTGAGTTTTGAAGAAAACTGAACATTTAAAGTTTCCAGTGTAAAAGAAGTAATATATGGATACTTGTTTTGAGAAATTAAAAATGAAAACTCTCTCCTCCACAAAAGTGACATTAGTGGCTTGAGGTGGCTTCACATTTGTTGGTGCACTACAGAGTTTTCCAGATATGGTCTTATTAATCTTATTATAGCAGTTTTGGCTTCTGTATTGTGACGTACATCCAAGTGCAACAGGAAAAAAATGTAAGGCAGGAATTTGGCTCTGTATATTGAATGGAGGAAGATCTGAACACAGTCTTACAGTCGACTGTAAGAGAGAGAGGTCGCCAGAAGTCACCAGAAAGAAGTCTATTCAGATTAATAATTATCAACAAAAAAAAAAAACATGCATGGAGGAATATAATTCACAATAAGATCTAAATGCATTTGGAAAATAGGCGAATAGTGTGATTAATCTCACTATTTTTTTCTATTTTAAAGTCGTCATGAAATCAGAATTGATCCCATTTAATTTCTCGATGCATGTTACCGATCATATTCATCCATGCATGTTTTATACTTGCACTTTGCAATCTGTCCTGAAAACAAGATTTTTCAAGACAAAAAGACAAACAGATTTGGAATGGCATGAGGGTGATTTTTTGTTTGAACTATCCCCTCAACGAAAGCAAATGAAATACTGTGTTTAAGCCCTAAAAACATGCATAGATGACAGACGTAGCGGAATATCCAGTATATGGTTTTAACAACAATAATAAAATCAATGATAACATCAGTTAATAAGAACATATTTACGATTTTCTGTCTACTGTTGGGGTAAATAAGACAAAAAAGGTTGAAAAATCACTGCCTCGACTCACACTGAAGCCCATCCCACCATCAGGATATTCAGTGTATGTTTGCTCATATGTGACCTGCTTTTCTGCAGACTCACCATCTTACTGTTTCATGATTGTTCATATATGCATCTGAATCAATCTGACACGCACATCCAGCTCAACACACACAGCAAGGTCTCTCTCGGTCTAACTCACATATATGTGTCAAGTATTACATCACAGGCTGTCAGTCACACAAGACTGGGGATGTCTAAGAAAACACACACTGTGATTCACAGCAGATTTAAACACTCATCAGCCACTGGTTTCCATCTCACCAAAACCAGAAGAATATAATCAGCCCAAAAATGAAGGATGCGGGATGATGAGCATGTGAATAAATCCATGGCAACGTTACATCACAGCCTGTCTCTGAAGGATGGGCTCAAAACCATTAGTTACTGCCTGAGCTGCTCTCACACACTCACTAGTGTGCATCTCTAAACATTAAAGACTGATCCGGAGGAGTCCAGGAATGTGCAGATCTTCAGGTTTCGCTTTACTTACCCATCTGGTGTGTGTGTGTGAGTGTTGTAGTCCAAAAGGGGCTCCAAGTGTGCTCTCCGAAGGACTGGGTGTGCTGGTTATCTCGAGGCGGGTTCCGGATCGGTCTTGGTTCGCTTGTCAGACAGATATCCGGGCAAGGCCCACCTTAACCCACGCTGCTCCGGTGAAAACAGCCTCTGCCGCTCGGTCAACCAGGAGAGACCCCTCTGTACTGATATCGGGGATTATGTTATTTAATACGAAGATATTAGTGCTCTTGTGCATCAAAATAAAACCAAGGGCACTTCATATGCACTTCCTTCTAGTGAGCGAGCTGTCTGATGATGATTCTCCGCACAGGGCAGACGAGCGCGGCGACGCCCCGCCTTCCTCTCAGCTGATTGGCTCGTGGTCCACACAGAAGGTTCTTGTCTCTACGCTGATTGGTAGACTACGTTGTCGTTGAAGCAGACCACGCCCCTTGAGGATTTGCTCAAGGAAGTCCGACTCGTTTGCGTGAACCGGTTCTTCCAAACGGTTCGTTTTAAACGCTTCATTTCATTTCCGTCATGACGTAATTACGTTATAGGTTTTATGTGTACAAAAGTTTATAGTCCTTTACTGTGCCCCAGTTTTTGTGATGCAGTTCATACAGTTGCACACACCTTTTAAATACAGTTTGCAGTTACATTTCATTCAGTTTTCCATGTTTCAGTGAAATGCGATGGTTTTAATTAAGATAAACTCTCTTTTAGCCCCTTGAACTGGTGAATTGTATTGTTTATTTCAGTTTTTGATCAAAACAGGTAGGAGAATGACAACTAGTTTTATTCACACCACTAACTAATGAAGTAATGCCCTCTACTGGACATGTTTGTGAAGTAAATCATTACTTATATTCTTTAACAATTTTGCAACTGTGAGGATACATTTACAATGATAAAATTATATTATAATGATGCATGGATTTACTATACTATTATAGGCCAGATGTCTGATTTTATGAACAGTAGGCGAAAAACTCCCTAATCATTAATGCAAATTCTCATCAGCGGTCCCTAAATTGATTGTAAATGGACAAAAAGGACATTTAATTATGATTTTAAATTTGATTTACCACCTTTATATGACACTAAACATCTTTAAGATTCGTATTAACTCACATGAAAGCAATTATTATTTGTTAATTTCAACATGTTTAGCACTAGTACTTGAATTTGTTGAGAAACTTATGATGCAGTGTGAACGGTTGTTATTTGTCAACATTTTTAATATATTACAGGATCTGGCAAAACACTAACTATCAACTATTAGATGAACTATTAAATTAACAGTTAGTAGCTATTACATCAATATCACATTAAATGTTGCATTACATTCTACAAAGAGATTTTGGGAAAGGGGAAAAAAACATAATGTAGGCCTAATGTAAAAAAAAAAACTTCATGTGAGCATATCATTTTATCAGTCTTTCACTAAACATTATTAAAAAAGCAAGCAGGCAGTGAAGTTCACTATATTGTATTATATTTTGTGCTCATTGTATTGTATTATCAGAACAATATCTTGTATAATTTCATTTGTACAATCATTCTCAGAAACAAATGCAGTTGTAAAGGCCTGTCCTCAGTAAACTGATTCAATTACAGTTGACATTTGTAATATAAAAAAGCAGTTTCACAACCACACTCAGCACAGGAGCACAGTGTTGTACACTATATACATTTATATAGACTCCATACACTAATATATGTTTGAGTGTATATGCAGCAGAGAGTTTTTGACCCACTTGAGTAGGATTTAAAGACACATTATACTCAAATACTGTACATGTGCTTTACATGTTAGTATGATACTCAAAAAATCAAAATAAGTGTTCTTCTTTCAAACATAACCAACGATTATGATTAAAACAATGATTTATATGTATGTTAAAGTAAAACTTTTAGTGCATTCTTATTATTACCTTTTATTACATTAATAGTATTTGATATGATATTATTATTATTATCTGTAATTACAGTATTTTAACCATTTACCATTTAAAGTACATTACAAGTGCACATTCAATACAATTAAATACACTTGTTTTGTAAAAACTAAAGGAATGGAAGCATGTAAACCTTTACACACAAACACATTGTTTGTTATGTTTTATGAGGACTGCAGTAATGGTTTTTATACTTTACAAACTGTTTATTCTATTCCCTTACCAAGGAAATAAATCAGCAAAAAAAGCCATGGATAACTAAAGGCATTGAAAATGTATGCAAAAAGAAGAAAACATTATATGCGAAATTTGTATAAAAAAAAATAAATTAAAAAAGGACTATTGAGTCGGAAGAAAAATATAAAAAATATAAAAATAAATTGGTAAGTATTATTAGAAATAGTAAAAAGGCAATTTTTGTACACCCTCTTAGAACAACAAAAGCAAAATATGCAAGGAACTTGGAAACAAATAAACAAAATTATATTAAAAAAAATAATAATAATAACAAACGAGAGTGACCCAGTTATTTAAAAAGTGACACAGAAGTCCTTATTAGAAATCCAAAGGAGATAGCCAACGAATTCAATGACTATTTTGTTTATGTTGGTTTCAATCTGGCAAAAGGCATTTCTTACTCAAAAAGTAAAAACTATAAAGAGTTGTGAATATATCAGTAGGGACATTTCCTCCATGTATGTGTCTGACATTACCAAAAATATAATAAAGGAGATTGTGAATGGTTTTAAAAATAAAAGATCAACCGATTGGACAGATATGGATATGAAATTAGTTAAAAAATACAATTCATTTAATATTAGAACATCTTACCTATATATTCAATTTGTCCTTTAAATCTGGTGTGTTTCCAGATCAGATGAAAATTGCAAAAATCATTCCAATTTATAAGAGTGGTAACAGTCATTTATACTCAAGTTATAGACCAATCTCATTATAATCCCAATTTTCTAAAATATTGGAAAAACTTTTTCTGAAGAGGCTTGATAGTTTTATAGAAAATGTATGATATTAAATGGACGATCAATATGGATTCAGGAGCTGTTGATCGACTTTAATGGCAGATATTAAATTAGTTGACTATATAGCTTTTGCATTAGACAAAAAGTACTTTACTTTGGGCGTTTTTGTCGACCTTAAAAAAGCCTTCGATACCATAGATCATAAATTGTTAATTAATAAACTAGAGCAGTATGGTCTTAGGGGCTGTGCTTACTCATGGTTTGAAAGCTATTTTGACAATAGATACCAGTATGTACATTTTAATGATCATCAATCAGAAATGCATAAGTTAACTTGTGGGGTGCCCCAGGGTTCTGTGATTGGTCCCAAGTTGTTTATTTTATATATCAACGACATCTGTAAGGTATCCGATTTGTTAAAATGTGTCTTATTTACAGATGACACAACACTGTATGTATCTGGGGATAATGTTCAGCATCTAATTACTGATGTGACCAGAGAACTATCCAGAATCAAGCAATGGTTTGAGCTAAGTAAAACCAATATATTCAGTAATTGACAAATTAAAACTAACATGTGCTTAAAGATTGATGATGTGGTACTAGAATCGGTGAATGAAAACAAATTTCTTGGAATAATATTAGACCATAAATTACCTTGGAAACCACACATTGCTCATGTTCAATCAAAACTGTCCAAAACATTAGCTATATTACATAAAACCGAGTATTTTTTAAATACACCTTCTCCGTATATTCTGTATCATTCTGTTATTAAGTTTGCTTGAAAAGCCAACTTACTGAAATCCTATTTAAACTTCTTCTTCTTCTTCTTCTTCTTCTTCTTCTTCTTCTTCTTCTTCTTCTTCTTCTTCTTCTTCTGATACTAAATGTAAAAATGTATCTCCTCCTAGAGCTTTCAAGCTAGAACCACCAAACTCGGGTCAGACTGAGTTTGTTGTTTGTTTGTTGTAAATAATCCATTAAATGCAGAAACTGTAATAATGAACCAGGTAAACTAGAAATTCATTTTGATTATCTTCTTGTTGAAGAGCTTCAGAGGAACTGAAGCAAAGAAGTCTAAAAAGAGAAGAAGATGAAAAAAAACAGGACGGCTCCTGAACTGATGGAACAGCAGGAAATTATTTTTTTAGAGTAAGAAGTCTACAGAATAACTTCTGCAGAAACAGTGGGATTTGAATAAGAAAATTGTGAGAATGCTGAAGGAAATTATGGATTTAGTGAATTTTAATTTGGAGTAACAATCTCTCGAAAATTAAATTAGAGCTTTGAGATTGCAGATGTCTGCCATAAAATCTGAAAGGCCTTAAAATGTTAGTTAATTGAAAAATCAAAATTACGTCATTAATAACTCTTGTGTTGTTTCAAACCCGTGAGACCTCCGTTCATCTTCGGAACACAGTTTAAGATATTTTAGATTTAGTCCGAGAGCTCTCAGTCCCTCCATTGAAGCTGTGTGTACGGTCTACTGTCCATGTCCAGAAAGGTAAGAAAAACATCATCAAAGTAGTCCATGTGACATCAGAGGGTCAGTTAGAATTTTTTGAAGAATCGAAAATACATTTTGGTCCAAAAAATGCAAAAACTATGACTTTATTCAGCATTGTCTTCTCTTCCGTGTCTGTTGTGAGAGAGTTCAAAACAAAGCAGTTTGTGATATCCGGTTCGTGAACGAATCATTCGATGTAACCGGATCTTTTTGAACCAGTTCACCAAATCGAACTGAATCGTTTTAAACGGTTCGCGTCTCCAATACACATTAATCCACAAATGACTTAAGCTGTTAACTTTTTTAACGTGGCTGACACTCCCTGAGTTCAAACAAACCAATATCCCGGAGTAATTCATGAACTCAAACAGTACACTGACTGAACTGCTGTGAAGAGAGAACTGATTTTTGGGTGAACTATCCCTTTAAAAGGCAGTAATGAGATGTAGGCTACTTTCTGTTAGAGTTTTTGCTCAACAGTTAGGACTGCCACGTACACTGTTTGACTTTTTATTGTTTTTTTGCTGTAACTTACTGGCAGCACTAATGCCAGTAAGTTACTGTAATAGTGTCGCAGTTTCATTTTACAGTATGATGGCCTTATATACTTACTGTAAATTAGTTTTACAGTATAATATTACAGTAAGTTTAATAAATGTAACAGTTTATATAAAAAATGTCCACGAGCATGTTACTTTGGGGTGTAGTTTTGACGCATAAGTATAAATCAGCCATTACATGATTTATCTTATCTAAAAAGAAGTGTTATGACGTAGTTTAGAAATGGCTACTTGCCTAGCCTACGCCTTTAAGATGTTGTAATGGTTTAGAATAAAAATAGAGATAGATTAGCTTGCTTTACTGGAAAAATGTGCAATTACTAAATCTGTGTGGGTGTTTGTGTTAGTGTTCACTGAAAATGGAAATGCTGATAGAGAAGACGTATTGTTTTTGTGACTATAAAATGGTATGATTCGAACACATCCATCCCGCAATTCCGGGTCTGAAGACTTCTCATTGTTTACTTTTTATTGGTATTTGCTTATGAGTTATTGTTTTTAATTATGTGAAACCATTTCCTATGATGATGATAAACTTCTTTTAAACAAGTCTCTGAGTAAAGACCTCAGCTGAGCGGGTCAGGACACCGGTGGGAAGAAGTACTGAAGCTTATTACATCTCCTAATATATTATACAAAGAGGTAAGGGGGCATTTATTTATTGCAACTGCTTGTGGGAAACAAAGATGTGAATAGAGAATTTATTTATTCTTTAATCTGGAAATCAAACACAACAACACACACACACACACACACACACACACACACACACACACACACACACACACACACACACACACACACATATATATATATGGCATTCAGATTAAGAGGAAAGCACATTCACACCTTTGCTTTCTTACAGTAAATACCCTTTCGGCTTTGTTTTTTTGTGTTGTTTTTCTGTGACTAGTCACTTTTGTAATTTTGTAATTTTTTATTTGTATTTTTTTTTTTGTGTAACCACAGTGTGTGTGGTTAACCTGGGGTTACAAAAACATGTTTTTTTTTTTTATTAGATTTAAAAAAAAATTTAAAACCTGGTCACTACACTTTTTGACTATAAGGGTAACACCATCACTGTGATACTTACAGACTAAAAATTCACAGTAAAACACTTATTGCCAAAAAGGTATTTACTGTAAGAAAGCAAAGGTGTGAACGTGCTTTCCTCTTAATCTGAGTGTTAATTGTTAATCTGACCAAACAGTAGCTACCTACGTATAAACAAAACGAGGCAAGATTTTTCATGTTTAATTAACGAGTGAATTGAATGTTTATATTGTAACGCTATTGCACAGTAAGCACGATGACAGAGATATGTTGTGCTTTCTAAATTCTATTATTTTTAATACGTCATTCATGGTCCTATGACACAAAATGACGGCAATCAGAGATCAGATTGCAATAAACGAGCGAGCAAAGGTTATCAAGAGACTCGGTCACAGACAGAAGCAGACCACCCCTCCCTCCCTCCCTCCCTCCACAGGAGCTCCGCCGCACATCATCACATCATCTGACCGAGACGACCAGAAGACCGCGAGCCTCGCCACATTCACGCGCGTTTCCGTCATGGATGTGCTGGGGAAGAAAGAGCGGAGACCACGGGATGTGAGGGGCATGTTGAAGAGGAACTGGATCCTCATAGCGACCATCAGTGCGGTGATACTGGGTAAGATGGACTGGAGCGCGTTCACGTTTCTCTGCATCGCGTATCTCGTTTCATTATTGTGTTCTATCACGTCTTAATTATTTATCTAGTGCATTTGTTTTTATGAAAATCAGCGCTGATTCTCTGTCTGTGTTTGCTGGTTGGTGGATCTGCTGCGCCGTTTTGATATCATTCAGTGGAAGAGCAATTCAAATGTTTGTGTTTGTTGCATTTAGCTGCATGCATCTGCAGGTGTGTTGATGGGTGAATGATGAATGAAGGCATTGATCAGTCTGTGTGTGTCTAGATATTTTACTACTGGCACAGAGAAACGTGACCTGACTTCCAGTATGACAATCTCTGCGATTCATCTCACACCAACAGTGACACACTGAAGCATATAAAGAGATCGGGGCTAGTTGTCACACTTTATTCCAGTCAATTTGCTGATTTAGAAAGTCTGTTTAAATTCCTTAAGCCCTGTTTAAAAGAATATGTCATCTTAATTTAAAGTTCACACACAAAAAAATTGTATTTGCTGAGAATTTACTCCGAGATTTAGATGAGTTTGTTTCTTCATCAGAACAAATTTGGAGAAATGTAGCATTGCATCACTTGCTCACCGGTGAATCATCTGCAGTGAATGGGTGCCGTCAGAATGAGAGTCCAAACAGCTGATAAAAACATCACTATAATTCACAAGTGATCCACACTGTCCATCAGTTAATGTCTTGTGAAGTGAAAAGCTGCTTGTTTGTAAGAAACAAATACTTAATTAAAGCGTTTTAACTTTATCAATCATTGCTTCCATGTTAAAATAGTAGTCCTCTATCCATAATACAGCTTTCTCCAGTGAACAGGTCATTTAACCTCAATCAGGAGGGAAATCTGCACAGATCAAGCATCATTTATGAGCGAAAACAGTCCAAAACCATTCTAAGCAAATATATGGTTAATTTTAATGTGGGAGGATGGACTTTTTCACTGGAGGAAGCGCTATTATGGATTGTGAATTATTAATGAATATATATTATTATGGATTTTTTTTGGACATTTTGGTCAAAAGAGTCAGTCAAATGATCAAACGCCTTAAGGATTTGTTGCTTATAACCCTGTAGATTTCAGTACACAAGATGTTAACTGATTGACTGGAGTAGTGTGGATAAAGGTGATGTTTTCATCAGCTGTTTGGGCTCTCATTCTGACGGCACCCATCCACTGCAGAGCATCCAGTGGTGAGCAAGTGATGCAATGCTCCAAATCTGATGAAGAAACAAACTAATCTACATCTCGCAAAGCCTAATGATAAGTACATGTTCAGCACATTTTCATTTTTGGATTAACTATTGCTTAAAAAAAGCCATCTTTTACAATATAATAATTCAACATGCAGTGAAAATAGTGAACTGTGATACAAAATGTCTGTAATTAATAAATCACAATATATAGAGCATGAGAACTTTCTGAGAGCATGGTTCAACCCTTCTGTTAAAATATATCCTCGTCACAGTTGAACCTTGTGTTAATGAATGCCAGCATGGTTTAATTATGTGCATTTGTTTGCTTATCAGCTATTAGCCTACAAACTTTTTTAAAGGGCAGTATTCACAAATAGTCTAATTAAATACAGCTTTGAAAAGCCATTTGTGTAATATATAACCTTACAGTAACTGAGACAACTTTCTCGAATGCCAACACTTCCCTACATTTTTTTTTGTATGTGTGCAGAAGTGTAAAAAAATAGACTTTATGACAACCATTTCATTATAGCAAATGTGTATGTTTCTTGAAAAAAAAAAAAAAAAAGCATGGTACACACACTCTCAAGAAAAAGGGTACAAAAGTTGTCACTGGGGCGATACCTTTTCAAAATGTACTATGCATGTATTATTTTATACACTTTTATAATATGTGCAATATTATTGCAATTATAATATTTATAATAATGTTACTTTGATTGCATTTTTACATGATAAAAATAACCAAAATCGCTGTAAATGTTTTATGTATAACAAACACTCAGTCCTGAGTGATTTAAAACTTATAGTAAATGATGCTATTATTATTTAATTTTGTCTTCTGGATTTATATGGCCATGTTTGTGCAATGGTCAAAACACAGATGGTTTTGATGCCATGCAAGCTTGTGCAGTCACCTACAATAAAGCAAATGTTTTATAACATCTTTTATTTTCTCAGTCATAAGCTAACATGTAATAAAGATATGTTACAGTACATCGGAGACTTTTGTAATTGTCTGTTGCGTTTGTGGTTTAGCTTGGGTTTGGTTTAGCCACTTTAAACATTCAAGATGTTTAAAGCCATCCCTTGTGAAAAAATAGTGCATTTTAGCATACGTTACTTATTACTTAGAATAAAAAGATAGTACTTAAGTGAAAACTTGTTCACATAATTGCATGTTAATCGCAAGTAATGTTTTACAAAATAATTGTAATATCGACACCTCACCATTTGATCTGATCTCTGTTAAAAGCAAAGATTTTCCTGTGCAACTTTTTTGTAAATTATGCCTGAGGTTATAAAAGGAGATTGGAGACAGACACATAAATATAAATGTTATTTGCTGTAGCTGCAGTGCAGTCATATGGACTTCATTAAGGGTATTGGAAAGCTTTTTAGTTCGTTTGATAAACGCTATATCTGACTGTATCAAAATCCATCATTATAGAAGAACGAAACTAAGAAGGTTAAAAACTTAAAATGACACTAAAATATATTCATTTTTCTAAATTAAGATTTATACACCACATGAATGCTGAATAAATAATCTTTGCGTTGATGAATGGTTTGCTAGGATCAAGACAATATTTGGCCGAGATACAACTATTTAAAAATCAGGAATTTGAGGGTTAAAAAAAAAAATACTGATAAAATCGCTTTTAAATTGTCCAAATGAATTCTTTGCATTGCATATTACTAATAAAGAATTAGGTTTTGATATATTTATGGTAGGAAACGTACAAAATATACTCATGGAACACAATCTTTACTTAATATCCTTATGATTTTTGGCATAAATGAAAATCGATAATTTTGCCCCATGCAACGTTTTTTTGCCCATTGCTACAAATATCCCCCAGCGACTTAAAACTGGTTTTGTGCTCCAGGGTCACATTCATCAGTTTAACAGCAGCAGCTAATTCAGCACACCTCGTGTTAATGCAGACAGATACAGGGATATTATTTGTGGCCTGGATATCACAAACGATTTACGAGCTCGCTCTATTTATTGTTAGCATCCTTTCTAAATGTCAGTGAGATTGGAGATTTACGTTCTGTCTCACTCACTGTGAAATCACTCTGAAGATCAGGGACGACACTTTGTATATTTGATAATTCTGATACAGTACAATCAAGTTGATATTACTGGAATATTTAGGTCTTTACATTCAGTGTGGCTTCTTTCAGTCTTCATGTAGATTAGGCACAATTGAGAGCTTCTCATTAACAGCCAGTTTGATGTGCTTTCTGTCTGTCTGTCTGCAGGGATCGCGCTGGGAGTTCTGGTGCGGGACTACACCTCTCTGTCCCAGCTGGAGAAGCAGTACTTTGGCTTCCCAGGAGAAATCCTAATGAGGATGCTAAAGCTGGTCATCCTGCCTCTCATCGTCTCCAGCATGATAACAGGTATCGCTGCCTCTTCAGCCCATCACACTATCTCCATTTATGTCTCGCTGTGAAAATTCTGAGGTTGTAAATATTTTCCTTATGTTACCAGTGTCCAGGGCCACCTTCAGGGACGAGGGTCCTCCCATAAAAAACTAATCGCAGCACTGCCAGCACTTCTGTCCTTTTCAGTCACACAGAATGTCAGAATCAGCCACTAGCTATAATTACAAAACACATTATGTTATGTTATGTTATGTTATATTATATTATATTTGAAAATAGTTATTAATATATGGAACATTAGTCATAGCCTACCTTTTTATGCCAAGCAGGGTTATAAAAAAAACAGCATGTTCATTAACATTAAATATATAAAAACTTAAATTCTGATTAGTAATATGCATTTATAAGAATTCATTTGGACAACTTCAAAGGCCTTTTTTTTATGCACCTTCAGATTCCAGATTTTCAAATAGAAAAATTGACACTTTTTGTGGTTTTGTAGTCCTGGGTCACATATTCAATATTTTTATCAGTTTGCTATATATTGCCTACATTTAGTAAGTAGTTTATTTAAATGTTTTTTATTTAAAAATAATGTTTTTATTTAAATTTTGCATTTTGTGATTTAATCATCTCACAAACCCACTCATAAACTCTTATATAGAAAATGCTGGCATAGTATAGCCAAAGATTTTGTTGCTGAAATATGTACAGTATACAGTGTTGTCCCAAAGAATGAAATGCACTCAGTGTCTTAAGTCTTGAACAATATCAGTCTGGGTTTTGGACAATATCTTTATCATTTCACGGCATAAAGGCAATAACACTGAATGGTGTTATCACTGAAGACCAGCGATAATACTTGCCAATATATACAGTCATATGTGCTCGTTTGGGAGCTGCGATAATTGATTACTGGATTAAATTTGCCCAGGTTTATTTATCTGACCGATTGACCATTAAGCTTAGTGTGTAATAGACCAATCAGAACACAGTTTAGAGATGCTTTATAAATAGCAATTTTTCTAGGTTCTTCAATTTATTATTTTAATGTTGTCCCTTATCAGTGGAAATCATCAGAAAAAGATAGGGATTTATGCTGATGTTAATGTCTGAAACCTCACGTTTAGGGCAAACATTTCCAAACATTTGAAGGAAAACTGTAGCTACAGAGCTTTTTTTTTTTTTTTTTTTCTTGGTTGACATTGTTAAGTGGGTCATTCATGCTCTTTGGAGAAAGCATAAGTTGTCATAACTTCTGGTCTTGTTTGTGAAGGAGTGGCAGCGCTGGACTCCGAGGTGTCGGGAAGGATCGGTCTTCGTGCGGTGGTTTATTACCTCTCCACTACCATCATTGCTGTCATTCTTGGTGAGTCACGTAAGAATCAGATCAATAAACTTTAAAGACATAAATTGTGATTTTTCAACAATGATGTTGTGCTTAAAAGGAATCTTTCTTGTGACGACGATTAAACCCGGGGTGTCTCAGAGTGCTGATAATATCGAGAGAGCAGGAAGCACTCCCAATGTGACCACTGTGGACACCTTACTGGACCTGGTTAGGTAAAAAAATTGCACACCTTGGTCTACCTATCTTATAAGAAAAATGCATATTTGAAAACTTAAGTAATACTTAAAAATGCATGATATTCATTGCAATAAATAACAAACTTGTGCACTGACCATTTTTGGTATGGCTTATATGTCCTGATCACATGAAATAACATAACATAGCATCGCATAAAATTACATATAACAAAATAACATAACATGACATAAAAAATAACATAACATAACATAACATTACATAGCATAAAAAATAACATAGCATAACATAACATTACAAAATAAGATAGCATAGCATAACATAACATAGCAAAACATTACAATTAACAAAATATACATAATAAACATAGAACCAACATAGAATAAACATAGAAAAAATTACATAGAATAGCATAGCATAAAATCATGACATAAAACAAAATAACATCACATTACTTAACATAACATTACACATAACAAAATAACATAACATAGCATAGCATAACAGCATGACATAACAAAACTAAATAACAACATTACATAACATAACATTGCATAACATTACATATAACAAAATAAACTAGAATAACATAACATAAAAAATAACATAACACAGCATAGCATAACATAACAAAATAACATAACATTACATAAAAATAACATAACAACATAGCATAGCATAACAAAATAACATAGCATATCATAACATAACAAAATAATATAGCATAACATTACATATAACAAAATAACAACATGACATAAGAAATAACATAACATAGCATAACATAACATAACAAAATAATATAGCATAACATTACATATAACAAAATAACAACATGACATAAGAAATAACATAACATAGCATAACATAACATTACAAAATAACATATCATAGCATAGCATAACATAGCATAGTATAACAGCATGTCATAACATGACAAAACAAAATAACTAAACAACAAAGCATAACAGCATAGCATAACATAACATAACATAGCAGAACATTACATATAACAAAATAACATAACATAATATAAGAAAAAACATAACATAGCATAACAAAATAACATATAATAGCATAGCATAAAATAACATAACAACATAGCATAACAGAACATAAAATAACAACATAACAAAATAACATAGCATAGCATAACAAAACATATAACATAACATAATATAACATAACAACATAACATAATTTGGTCACACTTTAGTTTGGTGGACAGTTCTCACAATTAACTATGATTTTATCAATAAACTCCTAATTTGCTGCTTATAAATAGTTAGTTAGTTAGGTAGTTGTTAAGTTTAGGAATGGGGTAGAATTAATGGATCTAAAATATGCTCATGCAGAATATGTGCTTTAAAAGTACTAATAAACAGCCAATATGCTAGTAATACACATGCTAGTGAACTCGTTAATACTGAGAATTGGTCCCTAAAGTGTTACCTATAATGAATTTCACTTAAAACAAGTGATTTGTTTTTCTCTTTTCTTCATAGGAATATGTTTCCTGAAAATCTTGTGCAAGCCTGTTTTCAGCAGGTAAAATATAATATGTTTTAACTTATATCAAGTTATATCAAGTTATGCAAATATCATATTTTAAATAAACATCATCTGTGTTTTAGTATAAGACACAGCGCAAAGAGATTGAACCATTGAAAACCAACACAAGCACAAGCAATATTTCTACATTTCCACCGTTCACCACAATTATTTCAACAGTGGCACAGGTGAGAGAGAGACTGAAAAATGAATGGAGAATATATGATGGAGAATGTATGTATTGATTTCTGGCTTCTTTATTCTGTAGAATTTGACCAAAGACTACAAGATTGTGGGCTCATATTCAGATGGCATTAATGTTCTCGGTCTGATCGTATTCTGTGTGACGTTCGGTCTGGTCATCGGCAAGATGGGAGAAAGGGGTCGAATCCTGCTGGAGTTCTTTGATGCTCTGAATGAGGCTACCATGAGACTTGTTCAGATTATTATGTGGTTAGTTCTGACACCTTACAAGCAAGAATCATTATTTACAATTATCGCTATTATTGCTCATACTCAGACTTGAAGATGGGCTCTTTTGACGTGGGTCAGTAAGAAACCACCCTAACAACCACATTGCAACTCCGTAGAAACCACCCAGAATACTATCGAAACCACATAGCAATTTCCTAGAGACCATCTATTACTCCCTAGCTACTCCCTAGAAACCACCCTAGAATACTCTAGGTGTATTTATTTCGTTAACGAACACTATGACGTTACATGTTCATTGACAAGCTTTTTTCCATGACTAAAACAAAACGATGACAAGACAACAATAAGGTCAAGAAACGATAATGACTGTATCAACATGCAGCATTGCTGATGAGGTTGATGAATAAATGCACTTACTCAACCGCTGTTGTTTTAATAGAGAAACATTGATGCATTTTGGAATTACTGGAATTACCATCAGGAATTTCACTGTAATAATCTTTGTTGTTTGTTTTTACCAATTTTCATAATGTAGAGAGAGTGCATATCTAGGTCTTTGATATTTGATGATTAAATGACTATTTAACAGACTTAGACTAATTTAGATTTAGACTAAGTCTAATTTAAAAGATTTAGACTAAGACTAATTTAAAAGACTTATACTAAGACTCATTTAAAAGACTAAGACTAAATTAAAAGACTTAAGACTAAGACTAAATTAAAACACTTAGAATACGACTAATTTAAAAGATTTAGACTAAATTAAAAGACTTAAACTAAATTAAAAGACTTAGAATACGACTAATTTAAAAGATTTAGACTAAATTAAGACTTAAACTAAATTAAAAGACGTAGACTAAGACTACTTTAAAAGATTTAGACTAAGTCTAATTTAAAAGACTTATACTAAGACCCATTTAAAAGACTAAGACTAAATTAAAAGACAGACTAAGACTAATTTAAAAGACTAAGACTAAATTAAAAGATTTAGACTAAGACTAATTTAAAAGACTAAGACTAAATTAAAAGATTTAGACTAAGACTAATTTAAAAGACTAAGACTAAATTAAAACACTTAGAATACGACTAATTTAAAAGATTTAGACTAAATTAAAAGACGTAAACTAAATTAAAAGACTTAGACTAAGACTACTTTAAAAGATTTATACTGAGACTAAATTAAAAGATTTAGACTAAGAATAATTTAAAAGATTTAGACTAAGACTAATTTAAAAGATTTGGACTAAGACTAAACTAAAAGACTTAGACTAATTTAAAAGACTAAGACTAAATTAAAAGACTTAGACTAAGACTAATTTAAAAGACTAAGACTAAATTAAAACACTAAGACTAAATTAAAGATGGCTGACAAATTTAACACTACTAGAAATAACAGAGCAACTACTAAGATCACCCAAGAAAACACATAGCAACCTTCTAGCAACCACTTAGATGACCCTAGAAACGGAATAGCAACAACCCAGAAAAGCCTAGAAACCACATAGCAGTTCCTTAGCAACCATTTCAGAATACCTTAGAAACCCAATAGATACACCCCAGCAACCACCCACAGGAAGCACTACTCACTTTTTCTTTCATCTATTTTTTATTACAGTTATGAGTTTTGAAAAAAAGATGTAAGAAGATACCTCAGCCTGTAAATGAAAATATTCGTGGAATTATGAGTAACATTGACTATAAATGTAATGATACTTTTTCTGCGGCAGTTACATGCCTGTTGGCATCTTGTTCCTGATTGCTGCCAAGATCATGGAGGTGGACGACTGGGAGATCTTCAGGAAGATGGGCTTGTACATGGTGACGGTGCTCAGCGGGTGAACAAGCTTCTTTAATCTTCTCTTGTTGATTAGCAGAGGAGCAGATTTACTGTCGGCTCTGTTCACTCACAGATAAGAGCCATGGACATTTAAAACTGCTCAAGCTGCAGATGTGCTTAGTATAGATTTCATCAACTCCACATTTCCACTCATTTGAGTGATGTAGGTGACCGAACATCAGTCAGGAGATGCTGTAGCTGTATGCACTCATGTGGAATGAACCGAAACGACGTGTTTGGGTTGCACACTGCTGAGTCGAACAGAAAAACTGTACCTCTTCAGACTACAGAGGATATAAATCCAAGTGACCTTGGTAAAAATATACTGGATGCTTTTAACTCTTTCCGCACCAGTTACCGAATTTTGCCGTGGACTGCTTCCAGTGTTTTCACTGATTTACATTAGGAGGCGCCATCACATATCTTCTGAAAAAGTATTGAATGTCTGGATCAAACACGGCAAAGAAGAAGTAGAAACGAGCAATCATGTATGTTAGCAGATGCAAAAGTAAATTAAAATAACACGACCATCAGAAATTAAACTGCATATAAATCAAAACCGCCTAATGTTACTGAATGAAGTTTCTACTCAGAAGTGTTGATGGAAGCGATCTACTTCATCTATGTTTTAATCACAGATCTGATTCCAAAATTTGTGCAAAATAACACCAAACTGCTTTTTAGTTCCACTGAAATTAAAGATTTATTTTACAAAGATTGTTCTTTATTGTAAAATATCTATTCCTATGTTCATTGCTTATGATAATGTAGTGGATTGTTTTTAAAATTTGTTCTCCTTTCACAGACTAGCCATCCATTCCATAATATTCCTCCCACTGATATACTTTGTGTTTGTGAGGAAGAATCCATTCACTTTCACTCTGGGAATGGCACAGGCCTTGCTGACTGCTCTCATGATTTCCTCAAGGTGAGACGACAAATATTCTGCCGTCTGTATTATCTGGGTATGTCGACTAAAGGCTGGAATACACAACTGAAGACACAATCTAAAAAAGACTTCAGCAGTAATTTAACCATATTTCATTATGAAATTACATATAAAGATGTACTTGGTGAGTCAAAAACACACTAAAGTTCAGCCAGTCTCATTTAATATAAATGTAAAATATAATAAATTTTATTTTAATTGCAATTAAAATGTTACTAAGTGACCAAGAACATTAAGTTCGGTTTGCACTTTGAGTATTTTCTTTTACAGTAATATTTTAAACAACTCTTTTTAAAACTTAAAAGCTAATGTGCACCTCTGATCCTGAGAACATTTTTAGTAAATTTCTGCACAAGCAAAAGGCATTCATTTCTTAAATGCAATGAATAACTCTTTCAGAAAAGCAGCCTTTAATGTTGTGTTTTGATCGTTATTTTCTAGCTGTTTAAAGCAAGGTTTCCCAGTCCTGCTCCTGAAGATCTGTCTTTTCATTTTTAGATGTTTTTGTGAGCACACAGACTTTTTAAATCCACAACTATCAAAGAAAACTGCTATTATGCAATAACAAGAGTCTTTACTGTATCAGCTCAGCCACTCTGCCCGTCACGTTTCGATGCGCAGAGGAGAACAACAGGATCGACAAGAGAATCACTCGCTTCGTTCTTCCAGTTGGTGCGACTATCAACATGGACGGCACTGCACTGTATGAAGCTGTTGCTTCTATATTCATAGCTCAGCTGAACAACTACGACCTGGACGCTGGCCAGATTGTTACAATTAGGTAAGTGGGATATAAGCCAACTGGTGTGATATAATAGAGTTAAGTGGCTTCATGAAGGACAAAGGCCCGAATGATACTTTTTTTAAACGTGCATTCCGTAGTATCACGGCAACCGTCGCCAGCATTGGTGCCGCAGGAGTTCCAAATGCTGGACTGGTAACCATGGTGATAGTGCTCACAGCAGTGGGCCTTCCTGCCAGTGATGTCACCCTCATCATCGCTGTCGATTGGCTGCTGTAAGTATATGTTTTTAATTACCAAAGAGTCAGGTTTACTGACTTTTTCCGTCAGAATTATGAGCAATTCTGAGTTTATATCTGGCAGTTCTAACCAATTGTGAGATATAAACTCAGAATTGGAAACAGAAAATCAGAATTGTGATATAATTCAGATTTTTCATCATGTGACGGAAATAAGCCTCCATCTAGTTCCAACCAAATGACTTGAAAACACCTGACTAGTAATAACGACTTATAAATACAAACTTCCTAGGAATCCTTAAATTTGACGAGACTTGAAAGTATATAATTTCTGAAGGACCATGTGACCCAAAAGACTAGAAGAGGACTATAGTGTGAAAGTTTACATTGATATCTCTTTTCGAAATCAGCGATCGCTTCCGTACCATGATCAACGTGCTGGGAGATGCGTACGGCGCTGGAATAGTCCAGAAGCTGTCGAAGCGAGAACTAGAGAGGATGGACCTGATTTCAGACGTGGATGCGGTCAACCCCTTCGCCCTGGAGACCACGCTGGACGACGACGAGTGTGAGAAGAAATCTTACGTCAACGGTGGCTTCACCATCGACAAAAGCGATGCTATTTCTTTTACTGAGACCTCGCAGTTTTAGAGGCACGTGGCGCTCGCTTTTAAACAAGTGACATCCAGAGAGGTAGGAGCCATTCATAAAACCAGTGCCATGACTAGGAAGGAAAGCCATTAGCGAGGACATGATTGAGCGCAAACATTAGCAATACCTGCCCTTGCGGTTCTCCTTCCTTCATTTTCTCAACCTTGCTCTTGAACTTACGTGTCCGCTAGACTGAGAGGAAAAATACGGATGTGAGAAAACTGTGCTTCCATAGCTCATTAACATATTTTCCATTAATTATGCAAAGCTGTTTTCTTTTATTAACAACAGTTGTTTCCTTTGGTTTTGTACTAACGAATAGCTTTTTAGCAGTAGGCGATTTTCGTATTTGTGTGTATGAGTAGGAGCTTTGTGCAATATTGCGCATCGGTTTGAAAGAAACTCAGCAGATTTGTGTAACGTACGCATGTTGCTAACTAGCCAATGTTATTATACTCCAAAAACGCTGACTTTAATGACTTTAATTAAGGTTATCAAAACTTCCGCGTTCACATTTTTTCTTCGCAAATCACGTTCAAGTTCCAAATTCAGTAACGTGTGAAATGTTTGCCAGTTCTGTATTTGCACTTGCTTTTGAAAGCCAAATGTTTATGAGCTTTGCGTGTCTTTCATTTCAGATTTGTGCCAAATTTAATGTGTTGATTTTTTATACAAACGTTGCATGTTAAGGATTTAACGTGGAGTACTGAAATAGCCTTTGGACTGAAAATGAAAATCAGATCCTTTGTACACAATTATTTTGTCATGAAAGTGGCAAGCTTTAAAGGTTTCTTCAGCAAGCCACCAATTTATTATTTTACTTCTTCTGTTGTTGAATTAGGGCTACTTTGAAGAATATTTTTAAAAGACCACACTGATAATGTTTTCCGTGCCAAATTTCTGCCATTGAGCCATTTTTAACTTTATTTTACAGTATTTAATTTTTTCATACTATGGGTTATATCAGTAATGAGAGAAAACAATCAATGTGAAGCATTAATGGTCTGTGTTTGAGGTTCTGGAACTGAAAAAGCACCGTAAAGCACACCATTGTACAACTGTATTTAAACAGTACAGCAGTCAAATTAGTCATGCTGTATGATTCAGCAGGTACTGTATGTGTATCCACAAAATAATAAAGACAAGTATGTCAACACCTGAAAAAAATCCATAAATCGACTTTGCCCAGATTATTTTTTCTCACTTTAGATAGAAAGATGATGGATTGATGGATGGATGGATGATTATAGATGGATGATAGATAGATAGATAATAAATGAGTCAATCTTTTGTTCACTGAAAGTTGTCTTTGTGGAGAACTCTAATCTTGGAGAGATTCCCTGAAATGAATCAATGAATATAAAGCCCCTTTAATAATGCAAAAATACATTAGTGTAATACATAAATAAGCACAAAGCACAAAAAGTGGCATGCCGTGGCCCATGTCATTAAAACAGCTCTCTCAATGCCATAGAACAGTGGTTCCCAAACTTTTTCAACTTGCGGCCCACACAACCAAACACATATGTTTGTGCGGCCCACTTCAAAAAAATTAACTGACCCCGCTATTGTTGGGTTAATAACTTAGTACTCAGAAGCTAGATTTTAAACTATATTTATTGAATAAACTAGGGCTGTGCGATATGGACAAAAAAAAAAAAAAAAACTATTGCGATTTTTTTGATCAATTTTGCAATTGTGCTTTTACAGTCATAAATGCATTCAGGATTAATTTGAAACATATTTCCAAAAGAAAACCAATCAGAGCTTTATCAAAAAGTTGTAACATCTCTAGAACAGACATAAGTCAAAATTATTACTATAGTGAAGATGTAAAAAAATGTATAGACTTGTGGCAAAAAAAAAAAAAAAAAAAAAAAAAAAAATCCTGTATACAGGGACTTTTTTTTCTTTTTTGCCATGCATTGTTCATAGAGCTCATTAATTGTAGCGGTGCCTCAGGTGTTTGCAGTGTGTATGCGGTCAGCAGTGAGAGCGCATAAATATAACGCGAAAGCACATTAAAATAATGCACGAGTGCGAATCTCTCTGTTCGCAGCAGATTTCCTTTGCTCTGTCACAAAACCAGTCTTGCTTGCTCAGATACACGCTGCTTTGCGAGGAGAGAGTGTGCACACTTAAAACGTGTCTCCTCTCACTTAAACTGCATCCTGTTCACTAACAAATTCACTCTATGCTCATGTGTTAGACATGAATTATTTTCGCACGTTTTTATTTCTAGCCTTTTACCGCAGTGAGAACGCTCTGTTCTCGATTCGGTTCATTCGAACAGTTCATTTTAAAGAATCAGTTCAAATATTTTACATCACATGGTCCATGCCATTCTGGGGTTGCATTTTACGTTATAAAAAAGATTTTTTTTATTTAATGTAAGTTCTATTTATAGTAATTATTGAAATTTCATATATTGGTATTTTCCGCTCTAAAAATAAATAAAGTCTTGTTAAGCCTAAATACAATTTTAATCCGCTTTAAACAATTAATTTAAAATATATTTGCATGAATATAGGTCGGTTTTTAAAGATGCTATTTATCAACTTGTATTTATAATTGAGTATTATACATAACCGCATTAATTTGGTTCATTGTTCATGCATCGATTCAACAGATGAAAAGATTAAAGTAACGAACTTTTATTTTGAAACAGTCAATAACCGGAAATTTGATTTGACAAAACATGGGAGTTGTAGTTCTGTAGCTCAGTTGTAGTTTACACTACTTTGTCACCCTATCAACATTGCATTTTAAAATGAAAAAAAAAAAAACTGTACATTATTTATATATGTGATGTATTTGTGTATTTTAAAAAAAAATCTCACAGTGGAGCCTAACTGTTAAATGAAGGAAATGAGTAGGATTCTAGATTTGTGGGCTCTACAGCTGCTGACATTAGTGCAATTATCTGAATATTTAATTATTGCACAGCTGTTTCCATCTGAGCTTCCATATTAAATATAGCAGTTTATTTCACCAGATTTGAGATAAAATGACAAAAGACAGATTTGGTGTGCATTTGGTTTATATGGTCATTGTAAAGGGTACCAGAAATACAACTGAATACCAAGATTAAAAAAAAATAAAACTAAACAGAACTGCAAATAAAACTTGCACTTTAGATTTACAACTTAAAATAAATCTAACAATCTACATTCACTTAAGGACGAAAATAAAAGTAAATCAAGGTAACAACAGCATATTAGACTTAAGTTCCACAGAATATACTTAAGTCCCTTTTCTGGACTGACTGACCAGCGAGTGCTGGACTGCACATGCTAGTTAGAAACCATCTAGAAAAAGCAAAAATAATAATAAATAAATAAAAACCAGCTTGACTAGGAAAGGTCTAAATATTATAACTGGACACGCCAGCATAGAAGCGGAAATAAATGTGAACTTTAACACCATTAGTGACATTTTCATAGCATTAGAGCTTTGTAAGATTCATGAAAAATGAAACACTGCTTCTTAGTAAATGGTTAATAAACGTCAGAATTGAACGTCAGGTCGAATGATAAAAACACAAAAGGAGATATGGAAAAACCCAAAGCGAAAGTGCATCTGATACTTCAGTGCTGAGAGCTCTAGGCTGCCAGCATGACGTCTATAGACTGATTTAAAAGGAGGAGAGAGAGAGAGAGAGAGAGAGAGAGATGAGTGTCGTTTCTCTTTGGCTTTATTCTCCATACACACTCTCGTCACTGTAGGCGATGTAAAGGAAGAAATCTTCTTCATGGTGTTCCTGTGTGTGAGAAAGTGACATTACAAGAGGAACAAAATGACTTTGATACTGACAAACCAATCAGAGTGAAAGAGAGAGAGAGACCTGGTACAGCTGGCCCATGGTGGCGGAGGTCGGGGGAATGACGTTGTTTACAAAGAAGAAGAGAGCATCCTCGGCTCTCAGGTGGATTCGTTTTCGGATGAGAAAGTAAAACTGGCCCACTAAAAAAAAAAGAAAAAAAATGTGTTCTTTATTATGCTGTATTACTTCAAGATAAAAACACTCGCTACAAAACAAAACAAAAAGTTTCTTCTTTTAACAGCATTTGATCTTTTGAATGTAAATAAACATTAATAAAAAAAATCTTTAGAGACATAAAAGCACTTACCCGTCAGGTCAGAGGGCACCAGGTATTTCTTCTTGTCTAGGTCACCTATTCTGGCTTTGGGAGCTTTTTCCACAATTACCTAAAACAGAATCACACAAACACTTTTAAGTGGAGAAAGTATAGTGCACTGGTAAAGCAACAGTCCACCCAAAAAACTTAAATAAGCCGACAGTGTACTGTAGAAGAGTTAGTTTCTTCATCAGAAATGTAGCTTTGCATCACTTGCTCCACAGTGGATGCTCTGCAGTGAATGGGTGCCGTCAAAATAAGAGTCCCAACATCTGATTAAAACATCACAATAATCCACACCACTCCAGTGCATCAGTTAACATCTTGTGAAGTCAAAAGCAAAAGAATTGTAAAAAACAAATCCACAAAGATGTTTTTTTAACTTCTAAAGTTCCTTTAGTCTAAAATATGACTCTTGTCTGAACCAGGAGACAAATATGCACAGATCAAGCACTATTTATGAGTGAAAACAGTCGAAAACAGCATGAGGGTGGATTTTGATGCGAGAGGACAATGATGGATTGGTTTCTTAAAAACTTGCATCTTGTTGGACTGTAGTGGTGTGGATTACTGGATTATTGTGATGTTTTTATCAGATGCTGGGACTCCCATTCTGACGGCACCCATTCACAACAGAGCATCCACTGGTGAGCAAATGCAAAATGCTAAAACTCTGTTGAAGAAACAAACTCATCTACATCTTGGATGGCCTGAGGGGGAGTACATTTTCATTTTTGGGCAAACCATTTCCCTAATCTAGCTTTAGGAGAAACTGATCTAAACTGCTGGTTTACTTTCACTAAATTCTTTCATATTTCATTTAAGGCCACAAAGGGTGGTTTTTGACTCTGAGCAAAGAGGATCTGAGAGAAGCGGTGCTATTTTTGATATTTAGGCTGCAGATGAGGAACGAGATGAAACAATTAAGACCTGAGACTATTTTAGACTATTATATTGCTACCCAGGAAATATTTTCATATTTTTCTTTCTCATAGTGTCTCAGAGAAATGCCCTGTAGTGGATTCTCCAAACTATATTTGTGAGACAAAATGAGTAATTTTATTTATATGCCACAAGGCATCTTATAAATAACCTTCTTTTAGGAGAGGCTCAAACAGCAGAAAGAATATATATATATATATATATATATATATATATATATAGTAAAATTACTGCAATATTCAATTCTTAGAAAATTGCTTGTTTTGTTGTTTTACTGGTTTGGTTGTTTATATGGTAAACAAAAGGCAACCTTACATGTTGACTGAAGGCTCTCGAGGTATATTTTATTCATCATCACTTCAGCATGGTCCTAAATGTATTATTTTACCCCAAAAATACACTTTAAATTCGATCATCCACACAAATCTGTGCATAAAGCCTTGAGGAATAAAAGCAGACAAGACAATACAAACATAAACAACTTAAACGAATATTTAACTGTTCGTGCATCAAAGCAGATTTGATTTGATAGAAGGATTATTAATGAACATGACTCGAACAGACACTTTATTTAAATAATAATAATAATAAAGAAGCTGAGATCAACGAGGCCTTCACGCGCTGCTAAAGCTAAACATGTTTACGTTCGTCTAAACAATGCTTACAAAGAGCGAATGAACACAGGAAGAGTTTGTTTGTGTGTTTTTATGACGGACGAATCTTTTAAATCACGTTGAAACATCGCTTCTTGTTATTTTGATGTTATTAAACATCACTTTTTTTCACGTTTTGACTCGTTTGTTGCGGTTTTCGTTACGCTAACGCTAGCGTCTGTTTACACACATCACACACCGACTTACAGGAACCCTGTCTGGATATTTCTTCCTGATTTTCTCTCCCTCTGATCGCCTCTTCTCGAAAGGATGTTCTTCTTTGTACTGGAACTTCATGGTTGTTAATGCAAGAGTAAGTTAGTATTTTAAACAGACTGACACGCAGAAGTGTCGGAGGTATTAGCGAGCGCTTCACACACAGATGCTGTGCTTTCCGTCCGCGCATTAATACGGACGCTCTACATTTACATTATTTATGTAAATACAAAACCGCCTTTTCCCGAAAATCACACATCCAGAAAAATTATTTGACACATTTTAAACGAGGGCTATTACAGGTGATCGATGGGTACTAAAGTCGTTTCTGATATCTCGTTATGTTGTGTTTGTGAGGTAGGGACTACTTTTTCGCGTATACAGATTTACAAGCGGTACTCCGGTCCATCATATGACCGCTTCCCCTCACTTCCGGTCTCCAAAGTGACGCAGAGCTGTTTTTATTATTAGGAGCAAATCAGGGTTGTTATATATATATATATATATATATATATATATATATATATATATATATATATATATATATATATATATATATATATTTTACTTGCAATTAAATAAATGTTAACTGAAACAAAATATAAAAACACATTTTCATTCAGCTAGCTTCCAAGGAAAAACTAATTTCCATCTAGTTTAATTTGTAATAAAATAACAAAAACTGAAATGGATAAGTGAGTAAACTATATATAATACTAAATAATATAAATAGCTAATTAAAATAACTAAAGAATAAAAACAAAAATATTATAAAACTAATTTCATGCAAACTAAAATAACACTGGAGAAAATGTGACAAGGTTACATTCACTCTTTTTGTGTACTTTGCGCTAAAAAAACATTACTAATCACTCATAACATGAGTGTGTGTATGTATATATGAAGAGTTCAGATGCAAAAGCCTCTAAGTGCCATCTGAAATTTTCATCTAAAATTAGGATTTTTTATAAGGTTTCTATATTTATGTTCAGTAATTTCACTTTAATAGTCTGGAAAAGGACCTGCACGTTGCCATTAAAATCCTAATTTTAGATGAAAATTTCAGATGGCACTTAGAGGCTTTTGCATCTGAACTCTTCATATATATATATTACATATTTATAATGTTTAGATTTTTTTTAAATAAAAGGAATTTATAATGTATCTGCAGAGTAGAAAATATTTGTTGCTTAGAGAAGATTTTGCAATAGAAATGGTTTTCTACAACAGTTGCCTTAAACTATTAATGAGAGCACAAATGAAAACTGAACCCACAGAAAAGGATAGTAACACGTTTTTATTAGTAACGTGCACAGGTCTATGGACTTGTGTCCCAGGAAGCTGCCTCGAGACTCGACAAGTGTTAGATTGATGAGAACAGAACTGACATTATCTGAAGGGTGCAGAGAAACCAACATAGCCTTGAGTAAAGAAAAGAAAAGGTGTCTGTTGCTCAGTCAGCTCTTCAATACAATGAAGTTTTATAAATTCAAGTCTTGCCATTATTACACTTTCAGAAGAGGGAAAAAAAACCTTTGTAAAAAAAAAGAGTCCAAGTGGCAGGATTTCATAACCAACCACATACATTCTGTAGAGAAGAATTAGAGCAGAAAGGGTTAAAATCCGTCATTCAGCTTCTTCAAAGCTAATATCCATTACATCCTTCCTGATAATCATGACAGATTCATTTACTGCCCAGAATAAAAACAGGATGAGAATCGACCAGAAGAATAAAACTTAAAAATTCTGCTGCAGAATTTATTTCCAAGATCCATGAATTTAGACAGGCCTACCATTGAGAAGTCATTAAAACCCCATGTCTACATAGACAGTACCTTAATAATAGCATATACAACTCTACCATGATGATCCTGAAGTCTAGCGGTCCGTCATAATCCGTCTCAACAAGAGTTTTCCAGTGAACTCTATTCGATGTGCAGAGTGCTGCTGGCCAGATCTCCATTCGCACCACCTTTAGAAGTGAGGTATGACGTCCCAAGCTGGGACTGAAGATGCAAGTCACGAGAAGGTCTGCCTCAAATATTTAAAAAGAAAAACAGCAGATGTCCTCATACACACATACAACAAACACACTCTCTCACACACACGCACACACACAGTCAGCATAGGCAGAGCTGTAAGGCAGAGACTCCTAAAGTTTTTCATCCCCTTTAAGTCCGGGACAGACTCTGCTCCCGATGGCTGTTTCCGGGAGGTAAAGAGTCGAGGGAGAGCGGACAGGCAGATGCCACTCAGGGAAGCAGCTGGAAAATAACAAAGCCAAGAAAGTAGAGCGGACTTGAAGAAAGCCCTCGTCCGGATGGTCACCAGAGTCGATGCTGGTGGAGATTTCTGCTCAGGACGGATCGTACGTCTGCCGTGAACCTGAGAAGGGAGCACACAGTGGGGTGGGGTTCAAGTCAACACCGTAAAAGTCATGTTTGCATGTGTTGAATGCTGCAGATCTTTACCGTAGTGCATCCAGCAACGGCAGCAGGTTGAGAAGTGCTGTGTCACTGGGGTCACTAAACCAGGACTTTATAGGTATTGCATTATCTAGGAGCAAAAAAAAACAGTGTTACAAATAATCACACACTTATGGAAGCCAGTTTCTGCCATTGAATGAAAAATTGAAAAATTCAGACTTGCTTCTTGCAATTGCAAGTTTAAAATCTCACAATCATTACTTTTTTTCCCCTTAGAACTGCGTGATATAAACTCGCAATTCAGACTTTTTAAATAATAAAAATAGTGAAAGGCTCATAATAAAAATAAAATAAAAGTAATAAAATAATTCTCAAAATCTATTTAAAACGCAATGGTGGGATCATGTATTAAGGTTTCTGGATGTTTTATGAAGGTAAACTTACAAGACTTTTCCAACACCTTTTTAAAAGCAATTAAAGAAAAAAATAAATAAATCGAGAACAAAATACGTCAACACATTCTCTAGCTTCTTGATTCATTTCAATTGAGAGAAAAACAATCAGAACAGTGAGATATAAACTCGCAAGTTCTTCTGAATTCTGATGTTTATTTCTATTAGATCTTGCAAATTCTGACTTTTTTTCTTGAAATTCTCAGAATTTAAATCTCATTTTAATGTTATAAAGAGCTATGAAGTCCAATTCTAAGGAAAGTTATATTTTACAAATACAAGTTTTTCTTTTTGACATTCTGCCTTTATAACTCAATTGCAACTTCATATCATGCAAATCTGATCATCTTTTTATGTTTTTATTCAGTGGAGGAAACAGGCTTACAGTCATATTCAAAACAAACACAATCTAGGAGAGAAGGATCTTTTCTCAGTTGACTATTATTAATCTAAATCCATACATTGGAGTCTAACAGTGAAACAAAGTCCTCACAAAAGTTATGTAGAGCTAATCATGTATTGATCAGTTCTTCTAAACTGCTCCTCTAACGTATGAAGTGGTATTGACTGACTGGAGCTTTTCTTGAAGAGTCATGAAATACTAAACTACATTTTCTTGTATTGCACTCTTTAAAAGACAATAGCTACATTTACATTTATCGATGGCTCAATCGGATTGAAAAGCCTTCATGCAAACACCTCAATCAAACTGTCGCCTGCATTAAAATGGTGTAGATCTGGAATAATCAACAGAAACACACTATTTCTGAGTCAGAATAAAAAGAATAAAACACGTGAGCTGCATGTTTACACAGCTTTTACGTCATATGAACATGTGTCTGTTTACTTATGACTCTTAGGAAATATTCAGTTTCATCAAGTTCACAAATATTTGCTCTAAAAGCTCTCGTCACATACATGTCAGCTTTTTTTAAGACATGACCCTTTAAGTAGATTTGCAACCTGAAGTACAGATTAGATTCAGACATGATCAATCAGTTTACAGCCAGCTATATAATATACTTCCAATATACTAAGTGATGCATTTCAGAGTCAAATTAACAGGGGGCTTGATTTCATCCGAACTATTTGGATTCTGTAAAGTTGTCTTTAGTTTATGTAATATAATATATAAACCCAATATAAAATCTGATGTGTGCTTAGGGTTTTGCGTGAAATGGCTTAAAGTACACAAGCACAGACATCATGAAGAGAGACCAGCTGGACAACCGCTCACACATACACACACACACACACACAAACACATTAATCCTGCAAAAACACACGTGTGCTACTGAAATCAGGTCTAATTTTACCTGGATGACTGCGATATGCTCCCGGCGAGTTGTCAAGAATGACTATACTTGATAAGTCGTCATGTACAACGGACAGGTCTTTAATATAACTACCTGAATCCAGCGTACAGTGCTGCACACGATAAAGACAAAACAAAAAGAAGAGAAAATATTAGACATACTTTCACGTTTTCTGCCTTTTGCGTACTCCTCATAGCGAATGTTGATGCAAAATGAAACCTCAAGAGTTCTAGCGGTCACCTGTCTGTAGTATCTTCTTTTGAGCAATCCTTTGTTGTTATCCAGTTTATCAGCTACTGCAGAGCCGTAGATCTCCATACTAGCAGTGAACACCACCAACTCATACCACTGACTGACCACCTCCAGGAAGAAGTCCACATGAGGCCTTTTATGCACAAAGAATCGCACCGGATGTTTGTCTATTACCACCTGAAACACAACAACAGCTTATACGAGAAAAATTAAAACAAGACATTTGGAGTTTCTTCTTTTTTTTTTACTAGGGATGAAACAACAGTCACAAATGGTTAATGGATCATAATAATAATAATAATAATAATGCATTACTATGTTCATGTATTAATGTTATTAAAATTGTAATTTATTATGTTTTAATATTGAAGTTTCTTAAAATTATTTTTTTTAAAAATAAACAACATTTTCATTATTGTAATTTAAATTAAAATATAATATTAAACTAGTATAATTACATTAGTAATACTTGATCATTTCATTCATGTTGATAATTATTAGATTGTAATAATATAATAAAAATAATACCATTACTTTTATTATTGATCTATTATTATATTTTAATATCAATATTATTATAGTATTTTATAATAAAATGAAGAAAAAAAAGATTGTTATTGTATTTTTTATTAAAATATATTATAAAAATATATAATACTGGATCATTTCATTAATGTTGATTATCATATTGTAATGATATAATAAAAATTATGATATTACATTTATTATTTATATATTATTATATTTTAATATTGTTATAGTATTTTTGTGTTATTTTATAAACAAAATATACTAATATATATATATATATACACATACAATTTATTAATATAATTATTTTATATAATACCACTCTACTAACGATAAAATTAAATTAATGAAATGTATTTGTTTTGTGAGAGCAACAGAGCAGCTGATGAGATATTTTAGATCCAAGCATAAAGAAAAACTGACACTTCCTGGTTTTCAGTGAGCGCGGTAACCTTTGTTTATAGATGTGCATTTTTAATACTGTCAATTTTAAAAGCTTATTAAAAAATGATTTGGTCTTACTTTAAGGATGAAGTCTGGCGGTGTTCCCGGCCGCACTGTAGGTCTGAGAACACCATCGTGATGCGAGTGGATCAACGTCTCGTCCAGATCTAAAACTAAGATCTTTCGCTTCACGGCGTCTGGACAGAAACACAAGCACAAACTCACGTTGCTCAGATGAAAACTCTGCACACACTCAGATCAGGCCTTTTGTTGTCATACCAGTAACTTTTATCTTGAGGAGAGGAAAAGAAACACTCACTGAGTCTGTTTCTGGAAAGAGGTGACAATGGTAAGATGTCGTAGCGCACTGTTTGATACTGGATTATCTAGAACAGGAAGGAGACAGCAGAAGACAATGAACACCCCTTTTACAGTTTATTCAGCTTGCTATAATGGATTGAATGACATTTTTTACAACTAATAAATTCCTAACTTTTAAGAACCTGCTAGTCTCTTAGGAAAAGTGAATTAAGGACATTTAAACAGAGCTCGTCTATATCTGAAGCAGGCAGAACTAGACGATTCAGAATTAAGATGAAATGCGAATGAAATCTTGAATCCATAAACAGATTTGTAAACCCCAAATTTTCCGTTTGTTAAACTAAACGAATAACGAATGAACAAGCCATTTTCCCATTTCTCATTATTGAATTCTAAATAGGAAATGAAACGATAATTTAATTTTAATTTCGCAACTTAGTGTTAAATTTAGTATTCATTTTACATATTAAAACTAGTGTATGAAATGGCAAATGAAAATTATGTAATTTAATTTTCATTTTGCACCAAACGTTGCGCAAATGTATTGGAAAATGTCAATGTAAATACAGAAATGCATTGCCATTTTACATATTGCATTGTCATTTTGCATATTACATTCCAAATTGAATATTGCTACCCATATGTTTCCATAGGGGCCGGGTGAGAAAAAAAACCCTTTCCAATATTTCAAATTTGGACTGCAATACCTAGTTCAACCACTCGGTGTCAATCACCTTTAAACATCATTTTCAAATGAATTAACTGAAAGTAAAAAGTTTTCTCAGTGCCTGAGTTTTGGCAGTGCATCACCGAGCGTCACTCCCAGGTGATCGAAAATTTTCAAAAAGGCGGGAGCTGGTTGTTGAAGACACGCCCACCTAGCGCGACAGCAGTGGCAATCCACATGTCACTCAAGTGGCCACGCCCTTAATTATGTAGAACTTTAACCCCTTAAGTGTCACCCCCCCTTTTTGGGGGTAGAGCTGAAAAGGGCATGTCCAGATTCAAATTAATGTAATTCTGGAACGGTTTGGAATATGAACCTAATTGTGGGCTCGTTTTTAAAAACACACTTGGAAGTTTCTTGTACATGTGAAAGAAGTTGAATAAAATGTAAAATAAAAAAGTTATAGTTGTTTAAGTTTGTTGTAATAAAAAAATAATAATTTAATATTTATTAATATTTTATAAAAAAAAAAAAAAAAGTATGTGTTGAATTTAATTTCATGTCAAATGAAAAGCCTAAAATCTAAAGAAGTTGTGTTCCAAATTTGACATTGATATCACAAAAAATGAGGTTTCTGTGTTATTTTTAGTTGCTATACCAACAATGTCCACTAGGTACTATTCATGCTCCTTGTATGAATTGTAATGGACGACTGATTTGATTTTTTTTATTCAAACAGCAATAAAACATTCTAGATAGGTTGTAAATGATTTTTTAATCAAACATAGCTACTAGAGTGTTGTTACAGAAACTTCATACATGATCATGATCATATTATCACATCATATTATGATCATACATGAAATTGACATTCATTTAATTTTTTACTGAATACTTGCAACATCAATCATAGATATACAAATATACATATTCAATTTATTCTCAAATTTTTTTATAAAAACTAGAAAAGATGTTTTGTCTGAATTATTGGCAGCCAAAAGAATATAAGAAATATATACTTTCGTGATTGTATATGTATGTATCAGCTTTTTGTAACAAAAGGCAACTACTTTTTTTTTTTTGCAAAATTTTCTTGTCACAAATTAATGAATTACTGTCACTACATAATTTTAAATATAAAACAGTGGTCAAATATAAAAAATACAACCTCTAAGGTCTCCAATGATATATAGTTTGTCAAGATTAGTTTAGGTTTAGTATAGAATATTACGGTTTTAAATATGCAATGGCTTTGGGCCCACCGGTGGGCCAGTGACACTTAAGGGGTTAAGGCTTAATATAATTTAAACGGATGAGTTATAAAAAAAATTCACCCCCTTCACAGTTGTCATGAAGGGTAAAATTAGCAATATAGACAAAATAATTTTTTGCACCAGGCTGTAAACATGTTTTTTTCTGCTGTAAAGTTGGGCATTTTAACATGGGGAGTCAATGGGATTCACGCTCTTTTGCAGCCAGCCTCAAGCTGCCAGTTGATGAATTGCAGTTTAAGTTACTTCCTCGTTAGCTTCACAAGAGAGAGCAGGATGTTGGCGCTCGGTTTTGGCAGATAGAGAACATGTTGGAGGATCTTCTCCTAATATAAAACCTATTCCACAGCAGGTATAATCAAAACCTTCTGCAATGAACTCAAGAGGTGTGGGACCCTTCGCCTCGGCCCACTGCTCACCACAATGTGGTTACTCTTCCTCTCTTTCTCCAAATCCCTCTCTTCTGAGCTATCTTTAGCCCTCCCAGCTGTCTAACAGTGTCAGAGGAACTTGGGAGAGAGCACAGCACTGCCAGGGTGACTTTGAAAAGGGGGCAGTTTATTCCAAACCTGATTTAGGCCTCAATCATAATGTTGGGTCAGACTGATCCGACCCGATGTCTTTTCGTAACTGTAACACAATGTCTAGTGAAGTGTCTGCTGCTCCAGTGTCCATATCACAGTCCCAGACCAGTAATGCCTCTAATATAGCTGCGTCTTAATGATCATCTTCAAGATTATTATACAACTGGCTCGCTAAAGCCTGCTGTGCCCAGGCGGATTACAGCCTGGTTTCCAAACCCTAGTGTTTACATACTCTGAGCTAAAGCATGTGATTCAGTTATCAGCTCATTCTGAAAAACAATGAGCTATTTGATATTGTCATTATATTACTTAGTCATCAATTATAAATATTTATAATATCATTACATTTTTTTATTATTTTAAACTGATCTTACCCTGATCAATATTGCTTTAGGCTTACAGTAAAAATGTCAAATAATTTAATACAATCGAATGCATCTTTTAGTTTGAGTAGTTATAGTCAACATTTTTAATTATCATCTTATTTCATCAAATATTTATTTTAGATTTCAGTAAAAATAAAATAATAATTATATTATAAAAAAATATATATTTTTATTAGTTTAATAGATTTTGCTCCACAGTAAAATTATGCATTGTATGTAAATTTGTTGCCAAGCAATATTTTACACTAATGGCATGAATGACCCTCATTAAAGTGTCACATTAACTAATTTCAGGAGTTGACAAACCTGCTGTCATTAGTTTTTAATTTAACTTATTTAATTTAATTCAGTTAGCTGCCAAGTCAACATGATCGTTTTATTTTCATCTAATATTTCTTATTTAAAATGTATCTAAATTAAATTATTATTATTATTTTTTTTTAATAAAAAACATTTTAAAAGTTTTATTTTTGGTCAATTATATACAGCTCATAACTAAACTTATATAATAAAAGTACAAATAAGTAACTTTGGAGCCAAGTCAATTCTTATCCTGATTTTGCTCGACAATAATATCACGTCATATATACACACATCTTTTTTTTATACATTAACTATTTTATTTATTATTTAATTTTGTTTCCAAGTAATATATTTTACACTAATGGCCCACAGTAAAGTGTCACATTAACTGATTTCAGAAGCTGACAGACCTGCTGTCATTAATCATTGCAGGTTTAATCAAGTGTAACACATTGATAACCAGTAAGCCACTGCTCTTCTCTAGCTGTGCTGTTGACAACTCAACAAACGTGTTTAAATAAAGACTCAAAAGGTTGAAGGATGTGGTTTCTCAGAGGACAAAATAACCCCTCGCTGTGTCCCTAAAGAAGACAAACTCACCCCAGAGAGGAGTCTGCTGTCTCTTTCAGGCACCAGCGTTAAAGTTGAGTGTCGTGTCATGCAACAGAAGTGGCTCAGAAGTGTAAAAGTGGCTGTTTTGGCGATTGACTCACCGTTCGTATGTGCTTCCTGAGGATGTACAAGAACAAGCTCCATATTCTGGAGGTCAGTGCGAGGAAAGAGCGCGCGCCGAGCAGACACTGGCGCGTCTTGATCATGTCCACCATAACACCAGAGTCCGAGAGGAGGGATTCACACCGGAGACACGACACACCTGTGGAGGAAGGTGAGACCCGCCGAGCTTTCAGAGCTTCACACCGGAGCGTCAAACCGACTGGAGTGTCGAGCAAATGTCTCCGTGCTGCCGAGAGAAGCGCGAGCGTCCATCCGCTGCGGCTTTTAACAGCACCGTGCGCTTTGCGCCTCTTTCGGAGAACCTTGGGGTGAAAGCGAAAAGAAAACGCGTAGTTTCTCACCTCTGACAACAGTTTAAAGCCAATACGGTAGAGCAGCGCGAGCCGCCATCGCTCCCCTGACGTCACTTCCGCGCGAGGGCATGAAGTTTGCGCTCACGTGGCCGCGGAGGTTTCAAACGGACTCGCTTTCAGTCAGGATTCAAAGCGTTCGAATCATAACAGTCGCGAAGATCCACCACGTCACTTGAAAACTGTAATCCGCTACTGTTTCCAAATCATAGAGTAACCGTTAGATAAAACATTTCAGAGAATATTAACAGACTTATTTAGATTACTTTTTATCACATTGATTTAAATAGGATAATCTCGTAGCCTACTATATCGATATAAAATGCAAATAAAAAAAGAAAATATATTAAATTAATTTTTAGTAGCATAATAACGTTACATTAAATCAATGTTTCCCAAACTGGAACCTTGATTTAATGTAATGTTTCTTAAAGGAACTGCAGGGGTTTCCAAAGTATTTCAAAATAAAACACTAAAATGTTTACCTGCATGTGTGGCCAATGTCAGAGAACAGTTAATATGCAAATGCTACTTATTTTATATTACCTTGAAATCTCTTAAACTTAAAATAAATATATTAGGCAAAAGAGATTTGGCTGACAAAATAATAATAGTTTTGGGAAGATGTCTACATTACATGTAAATAATAAGTGGATTTGTGCATTTTAATGTTTGAAAGAAAACCCTTCCAAAGGCCTTCCTTAAATAACCTACTGAGTGATAATTAATAAGTCATGTGTTCACCAGTAGTTGCTGCATTAAGGAAGCACTCAAGTTTTGCAATACTAAAATTAATGATTTTGGTAAATAGTGGTCCAATGCTGTGATGAATCGACTCATGAGATTCAAATCTTTCGAATTTGTTCACCAAAAATATCTGTTCAGTAGCTCTTCTGCATGTTACATTGTTGCATCTTTTTCTGAGTTCCCAGTTATTCACTTGTTGCCCCAAAGATATTTTGAAGAATGTTGGCAACCAAACAGTTGACGGTAATCACACGTCCATAGTATTCTTTTATTTTATTTCCTATACTGTGTAAGTCTATGGCTACCGTCAAATGTTAGGCTGCCAACATTCTTCAAAAATACTTTATTTGGTGCTCAGTAGAAGAAAGAATCCTGGAAAGAATTGGAAAGAAAACTTTCATTATGAATTTATTTATTATGAATTCATTTATTGTAATATTTTTTAGTTTGGAGAATCATTTTTAATCTCACATGGGATAATCACAATCAAGCAATAAATTGAAATATGTTCAAGTGAGGTTTTTTTTTTTTTTGATCCACCAATTTTCCTACCAATACAAAAACTGCATAACATTAACTTGGTTCATTGATTCATATCCGTCATAAAGCATTCTCAGAGCTGGCCTTGTAATAGTTCATAGACAACAGACAGGCGCAGACTTTATGATTCATGATGATATAAAGAAGATGGTTATGACAGGTTAAGGTCTTCATTCACACATCAAGATCGTCATCTGGATCCTCCTCGTCGAAGTCGTCGCTAGCATCCGGCTCGTACACGATCCTCCCGGAGCCAGGAGCCGGCCTCAGAAGAGCCGATTTCCTAAAGGGAAGAGAAAAAGACATGGACTGAGCATGAAACACTTTCTAGATCGTTTCTAGAAAATAAGCATTTATAACCAGTGTTGCTATTGTTGACAAACTAAACATATTAAAAAAAAATAATTCCCTGAAATAAAATGTAAATGTTACATAAAATAAAATACAATCAATATTCAAATTAAATGTTAAAAATGTAAACTTAAGTAATTAGAAATGATGCCCGGGCAACTAACTGAAATAAAAATGCTGGAAAAAGTAAAACTGAGCTAAAATTCTTAAAACCAAAATATATTTAATTATATTAGATAGAAATATAAAAAGATGGAAGCAAAAAAATTAAATTAAAAAAAGCACAGAAAATTACAAAAGCTTCAACTAAAATTAAAATGAAAACTGAAAAGAAAAAAAAAGAAAAGCTAAAGTGATAGAAATGTGATGGAAAAATATATATATATATAAAAAAAGTAAATACCTAAAAAAAAACAGTTGGGATCTTAAATTGAAATAAAATTAAAGCTAAAAAGAATTATAAAACACTTATAAAATAATTATAAAAACACTAAAGCTAATAAAAATGGCAAAAGCACATCAAAATATTAAAATGTTAGCTAAAATTAAAATGATTTTTTAATTCAAATAATTAATAGGAACTATAATATCAATAATACTACAACTCGGTTTACAACAATTGAGGTTTAAACTAAAATAAAAAGTAAAATAAAAAAATAAAAGCATATAACATTACTAAATTTTCAACAAAACTTTAAAATGAATACTGAAAAGCAAAAGTGATATAAATGTGGTACAAAAGCAAAATATAATAAAAACTATGAGAGTAAATAACATTAAAACAACACGGTTTACAACAGTTGGGGTCGAAAATAAAATAAAAGCTAAACTAAAATATATATATATAAAAAAATAATAATAAAAAAAATGGCAAAGCACAAAAAATTACAAAAAAAAAAAAAAAAAACTAAAATATATTAGTATATTAATAGTACTAAAACATCAGTGTTGAGGAGAATTGAGGTCTCTTACTTCTGTTGACTGAACACAAAGGGCAGTGCCACTTTCTCCTTGGCTCTTCTCTCGTCCTCCGACAGACGCAGGTTGAACGTCAGGTTTGACGTGGGATCGGTCTGAGGAGCAGATCACAGTAACAACACAAGACCTCCAGCTGAAGCTGCTCTGAAAACCAAAGCGGCTTTGCTCACCTCACACACGTCTGGCTCTTTCTGTCCACGTCCAGGCTGACGTGGTTTGGCCTGCACTGAAAGAGTCGCGTCCTCGGACACACTGAAATACTCTTCCTAGACATCGATTTCCACAGATGATCAGTTTATAATCTCATGTTTATTCAGACTCAAATCTCACGTTTTACCTCTTGCATGACTTTGCCGGACTTTGTGCGTCTTGTGGTCTTTGCCACAGAATTGCGTTCATTGTCTGCAGGTGCCACAGAGATAACAGTGCTGGCCAAGTGGCACACGATACCCACAATGCCTTGCTGATGCAAATCTGAATGCAGGAGGCCGATGATAGTTTTAATAACTCCTCCTAGTAGTCAGTGGAAAAAAAAAACTAAGAACAGCATTCGTTTTCCTAGATCTTACAGTGTTTATAGATGCAGCACATTTCTGGGGAAAAGCGAAATGCGTCACCTTTCCTGAGCTCTTGAAGTGTCTGGCTGAAGACAACAGGGTCATGATGTCTCAAAACCATCGAGAGAGAGTCAACAACAAGCACTGATGCTTTGGCTCGCTGCGTGTCTTTGAAGAGCTGAGTTATGTGTTGAGAAGTGAACCGCTCGACGGTGAAAGACGATCTGCGCGTCCAGCCGAGAGGATCCGGGAAACCCTTGTGAAAATGAAGCCTTTAAACAGATCAGATGAAACATTTCAGATGCAAAACAATTGCATCAACTATAATTAATAGACTGCACATACATAAGTGTTACCTTAGCAAAACAACAAAGATTATAAACTTCATAAAATGTGCATACTTTGGCATTTCGCTTGATAATATGACTAATATTAATGTACTATGCCTAAAATCTGATACTTTTCCTATTTAAGCCATTAGGACATCAAAAAATGAATCTGTCACTAGATGCCAAGGCTGAAATATGAATCATTTATTACTACAAAATTGGCACAAAAGAGAATGTGAACAAACAACAGGGAAAATATTTGTAGTTGCAACTTGCAAATAATAAAAAGTAACTAAAAATACTGTACACACAGTTAGGATAATTAATTAATAAATTAACAATACTTTTGCTGGTGTTTATGCACTTAAATGCATACATGGAAGAACACAATGGTAAATGCAAATAATAAAATGTTTCAAAATAACCAGGCTGTGCACATTTTGGCACAGATTAATCACTAACTTTTGTCACTTGATCCTATGGCTGATATTAATACAACATAATATTTCTGCTGTTGATTGTACACAATGTCATACATAGTCATGGAAGCAATTTAGCAAAACAACCAGATTTATCAACAACAACAACAACAACAACAACAAAAAGAGGTTTTATTATATCAAAGGCTGTGCATATTTTGTCACAAATTAATCTGTCACTTGATACAATTGTTAATATTAATAAAACAATAATTTTGCTGCTGTTTACGCACTTACAAAGGTTATATGAATAAACACTAACGAGAAATAATGGTAAATGCATAAAATAAAAAGTAACTATTGTTGTGCATACTGGCAAATATTCTTCAGTCACGTGATATTATGGCTGATTTGAATGACATATAATACTTCAGCTGTTGTCAAAATTAATGATATTACTCTGCATTTAAAAAAGTATTCTCCTGCATGATGCAAACCCAGTGCACTCTAACACTGAACGACTTTGAAGTGCATGCTAAATGACAGACTGTAGGTGCAGCTGAAATGTGACAGTAACACATGTGATGTTATTATGAGCATGTCTCAGTCTCTATCAAGAGTAGTGTGTATGAGCTGAACTCTCTCACCTATGCACACAGCTGCTGTCCAGACCAGCACACACTTCTGCTTCAGGACTCTCGAAGCCCAGCACATGCACGTCCTCGCCCCTTCAGAGATCAAAACACAGATCACACATCACACGAAGTGTAACAACGATATAATGGAGGTCAACTGAAGCCTTCTTGCCTCTTCAGTGCTGCATTAATGAAGCACCGGAGGAGTCCTCTACCGGAGCACTGCACGGTGTCTGAAACACACATCAACAACACCTTCAGCTGTGTGTGGAGGGATACACACGACACTGATGTGAGCTCACGAGACGATGATGTTACCCTCCACGAGGATGAATCCTCCTCCAGTCTGAGTCACATCCAGCAGCATGATCCGAACCAGCTCTCTTCAACGAGTCTGACGAGATAGTGCGGTTTATTATCACATCCTTGGGCTACTGATGAAACATGACGGATCCAAACAGCCTGGCTTTATAGAAGAGTTATGATATTATCTACGATCAACACGAGTTGGATTGAATAAACAGGCTTCTTCTTCTTCTTCTTCTTCTTCTTCTTCTTCTTCTTCTATGGCTGTTTCCAAACTTGAGTAATGCATCACCGCCACCTATTGTACAGTAGTATGAACATATATTATATTATATTATATTATATTATATTATATTATATTATATTATATTATATTATATTATATTATACACACACACACACACACACACACACACACACACACATATATATATATATATATATATATATATATATATATATATATATATATACAAACTCATGCATGTATATATTTAAGATATGTTATATTTTAAATATAATATAATATAATATAATATAATATAATATAATATAATATAATATAATATAATATAATATAAAACCTGTTCATACTACTGCACAATAGGTGGCAGTGATGCATTATTCAAGTATTATATTATATTATATTATATTATATTATATTATATTATATTATATTATATTATATTATATTATATTATATTATATTATATTTAGTGCTGTCAAACGATTAATCACATCTACAATAAAAGTTTTTGTTTTCATAAAATATGAGTGTGTATTGTATATATTTATTATTTATATATAAATACAAACACATGCATTTATATTTTTAAGAAAACAATTTATATTTACATTTACATTTACATTTAGTCACTCAGCAGACGCTTTTAAACCAAAGTACTTACAAATGAGGACATCGGAAGCATTTAAAATACAACAAAAGAGCAATGATATATAAGTGCTATAACAAGTCTCAGTTAGCTTAAACACAGCACACTTAGCAAGGGCTTTTAAATAATGTAATAAATAAAAAGAGTTAAAAATAGTCTAAAAATAGAATAGAAAAAGAATAGAGAAAGCTAGTGTTAGAGGTCTTTTATATATATATATATATATATATATATATATATATATATATATATATATATATATATATATATATATATATATATATATATATATATATATATATAATGAATGAAGAGAAAATAGAATACAAAATGATTAGAAAGGTAGTTTTATATATATATATATATATATATATATATATATATATATATATATAAGAATAGAATTTGAGTAGTGAGTGCTAAAGTTAGAGGCAAATAAAGATGGAAGAGATGTGTTTTATGACGATTCTTGAAGATGGCTAAGGACTCAGCTATACCTGGATTTAGTTATATTATATGTTATATGGTAAATTAATAAAATTATATAAATATATACTTGGAAATACGTGTATATATATTCAAAATACATACTGCAAGTTTATAGTGCTATTCATGATACAAATCATTGCAAAGCAACTTTACAGAAAATTATGTTTCTATAATATATTTAGTAGTAGCTTATCAGCGGTGACGGTCGGTAATGTAGCTAAATATGTACATTATATATATACATAATAAATACACACAGTGCACATGCATATAGTATGTAAACAAAAACTTTTATTTTGGATGAGATTAATCGTAAATATTCACCTTAAATAGGGTAAAAAATATATATATAGATGTTGTTTTAGTGTTTATGGCCTACTTGGGAGCCTGTGGCACCTAAAATACTGAAAAACCCTTTGCTTAACAGATTTGATCCTTTAACCATTAGTATTATCAGATCTGTTGTTTTTAGCCTCTAAGTCTGAACATCTCGGTGCAGAGCAAGGGTATTTTTATCTTAAAGACAGTAAAGCCCTTTAATCGTCTGTCTCCTCGAGGACCAACACAGTGACAGCTCAACATTGCCCTCTATCGATTTTATACAGAACATGGGAGGGGAAAAAATATAAAATAAAAATAATAATAATAGTAATAATAATAATAAAAATCCTGTTCTTGAGTTTTGAAAAAATAAAAATGACTAATATGACGATTCAATATAAAATGAATATATATCATAATGTATTAATACATAAATTAATATTACATAGTATATCGTACATAAAATATATTTAATAAAACCCAGTAAAAACGTAACCCATCCCTAAAATTGTCCTTAAAACGAGATGTTTCTGCTGAAGTGAAACGAGGCGCGGATCTGCTCCCTCGTGACGTCATCGCCACGCGCCGCTGGGCTTCAGTCTGCTGGCCTGCGGAATGGGCAGATTTCACCAGCCCATGTCTAAACACTGATTTATCGCACGAACTCCACCGAGAGCCTGTGTTTGAGCACGTCGTCTACACGATGCCATGCGGAGGTGAGTGTTTGCGCGTCTTTTAGCGTCACAGCGTCTGTTGGAGTCTGTGCGGAGAGCGGTTAGCCTGTTAGCGGCGCTCCGCTGGAAATCCCAGCCCCTCGTTTACTCCTGCTTTAGTTTCAAACACGCTTTGACTGACACAGTGAGGTCTAACGGACTTAAAACGAATGCACGGAACTCCCTTTTGTAAACTAATGGTTATGTTTCACGTGTGAAATGTGTGGCTAGTGAGGTTACATGCTTTAATAGCAGCTGGCTAACGCTCGAGTCTTCATGAAAACATCAGTGGTGTCTCTACGTGTGCCACGATTCACGATTACAATCACTGACTGCTGAAACATGTGCTTTAAAATCTGTTTCGTCGGTGCTCTTTTGTGTTTTTCGCTTTTCTGTTTCGGTTTAATAGTGTCAAGGTGTCAAGTTTCCGTTTCGTCTAAACTTTTCATTTTTGCATTATTTTCAGTGTCTTCTGCTTGATTTCTGAAACTGAACATTACAGAAGGGGGGAAGTTTATTTACAATCGGGGAATGCATTTTTTTTATCCGTCTGTCTTGTAGTATCAGGAATCTAGTTTTACCACGATTGAAATATACCAAATTTGAGATATGCTTTGATTGAAAATATTCCAAATTTTAGATATGCTTAGATTAAAAAAATATCAAAATATTAGATATGCTTAGATTAAAAAAAGCTCTAAATTTTAGATATGCTTAGATTAAAAAATTATCAAAATATTAGATATGCTTAGATTAAAAAAAGCTCTAAATTTTAGATATGCTTAGATTAAAAAATGCTCCAAATTTTAGATATGCTTAGATTTAAAATGTATCAAATTTGATTTATGCTTAGATTAAAAATATTCCAAATTTTAGATATGCTTAAATAAAAAATTGCAAATTTGTGTTCTGCTTAGATTGAAATATTAATAAAATTTAAGTTATGCTTAGATTAAAATATATACCAAATTTGAGATGTGCTTACATTGAAATATATACCAAATTTGAGTTATGCTTCGATCAAAAATACTCAAAGTTTGAGATATTCTTACATTGAAATATATAATTTATTTAGATAAGCTTAACTAAAATTTATCAAATTTGAGAGATGCTTAGATTAAAAATATACCAAATTGACATCCTTGGATTGAAATATACCAAATTTGAGATGTGCTTAGATTGAAATATACCAGATTTTAAATGACACACAAAAATGGCAAATTTGATTCTTATCTTTTAGGTATAGTTGTATTTACTGTTATAACTGTTGCTGCGCTTGCTTTTTTTTTTTTTTTTTTTTTTTTGACATACAAGGTTAAATGTTATTTTATACAATAAAACTGAAAATCGTAAAAGGTTGTAGTATATTATAGTTGATTTACTTTGGGCATAAAATTAATGAAAGTAAAATATGATGAAAATCTAAAAATGTTTGCATGATTATCTGAAATTAGAAGTTAACAAAATTCTGCTTTAACTGCATTAATACGGTTTAATAATGTTTGTCATGAAGATTTTATTTTGGGGTTAATCTTATTTTATTTTCTAGTACTGATATGAGGCCGGTGTATTTAGGCCAAATTGGAAGGCACATTTGTGTATTTCCTGGGTAGTTTCCAATGGGTGACTTTTGATTTACGAGAAAAAAAGATCTGTGGTTAACATTACTCAAAGACTTCCACATTTTCCTCTGTAGTATAAATGGCACACAGTCATACCTCAATAAAAAAAATAAATAGACTTTCGCTGATTTTAATTTAAGTTTATGTGCAATTATTATTACTTTTTTCTTTGTGTTTTAAATATTGCAATTTTAATTTTTTTCCCGGAAATATTACAGCGCTCATTATTCACAGATACTACCAATATTGCAAAACAAATCTGGTTTAAATTTTTTAGACTTGTCTTTTAAAAATATGAAATGCTAACTAAATTATGCTGTATTTACTCAAAATTTTTGCTGCAAATTTGCTTTAATTAATATGCCACCTATTCTACACAATATTTACTCAAAATTGACCAAAAATATTTGAAATGTATAGAAAAAGTGCAATATTATGTGACCAGGTTTTTTTTTTCAGAGTTTAAAAATAACCAATGTGACGACCTTAAAACCAGATGTTTTATTGGTCTTGCCAATATGTTAAGCATTAGCCTATACACCAGTCATTAAAAAATATTTAGCTTATACATGATTTCTTTATGCATTCAGGTAAGGTGATGGAAGAGGCCAGCGAGAGGGTTTCAGAGCTCATTCCAGTGGTGCTATTTCCGCTGTTGCCAGGCTTCGTCCCACCCTCTGTTCAGTAACCTCACCCATTCTTATCCCGAATCACCATGAAACCAGTCCATGAGCGCAACCAGGAGTGCCTCCCTCCCAAGAAGCGGGACCTCCCTGTTAACAACAACAACAACAACACCTCTACCATCAACAATAACAACAGTAGCATCAGCGGCGGAGTGGGAGGCAGCGGTAGCATTGGGAGTGCAGGAGGAGAGGATGCCCCATCTTCACAAAGCTCTGGAGTGAGTGGAGAAGGTAGTGGCGAATGGGTGCGAGCCCAGCAGAGCATGCATTATGGGGTGGATGGTGGCGAGGGTCTCGTTGGGCTTCCTGTGGATCAGTATAGCATGCTTTATAAAGTAGCTCTGCCCGCTGGCACATACTCCCCAACCAGTCTGCACCCCGTTCTCAGCCATATATCTCCTGCCTACACCGTTCCCTCCCTCCAGCACACGAGTGTTCCCTACTCTCAAATTGGCATTGCCCAGATCCCTCACTCCTCCTTGCAGTTTGTTAGCTCTCCGTACGCGGCTGCAGTTCCCTTCGCCGTGCCTCCGGGATTTGTTCCCAGCCATATGATACCACCTCAGTCCGCTATATCCCAGCCACACTCCGTTTCCCACCTGGTTCCATATCCATCCGTCATTCAGGAAGGAGTTGGCTCTTCCCAGCAGCAGGCCTCGACCCATGCATACACCAAAATGGGAGTTCCTTTGGTGCTCAATTCTAATCAAACAGCAACACAAGCGCAGCTTGGGACTGTAGGGATGCTGCCTGCCGGGGAGCTCAGCCCGAGAGCTGTGTACTATCACCCCACCATTAGAGGTGTCCAACTTCAAAGAGACCTGCACAGCAGCTCCATGGAGCAGGAGAGGGAGGTGAACGGAGGAGACCGAGAGCACGGAGGCAGGGAGAGCCATCAAGATGCAGTTTATTCAGCCAGAAGCGCACAACTGCTTCAGGCATCTGCACCCGAGCCACAGCAAGACAAGAGCTTGAAAAGCCGCAGGCCGGAGGGCAGAATGTCGCCAGGACAGAGGAGCACACCAGACACTGATCTTGAGGTGAGGGGCGGATAGTTTGCCAAAACAATGCCTAAAAAACTATTTGAAAAAAAGGAAGTCATTTCAGAGGAAAGGCAAGTTATCACAGTATCTCCAGGAATGTGCTTTAAGTAAATAGGATGATGTTTTGATTTAATGTTGATTTAAAGAAATAATCCACCCCAAAAAGGAAATTTTGTCATTAATCACTAACCCCCATGTCGTTCCAAACCCGTAAAAGTTTAGATCGTCTTCGCAAGACATTTTAAGATATTTTGGATGAAAACCGGGAGGCTTGTGACTGGCCCATAGACTGCCAAGTAAATTACACTGTCAAGGTCCAGGAAAGTATGAAAAGCATCGTCAGAATAGTCCATCTGCCATCACTGGTTCAGCCGTAACGTCATGAAGAGACGAGAATACGTTTTGTACGTGAAGAAAACAAAAATAACGACTTCATTCAAGTCGTCTCCTCATGAAAGTACACTTCCTGCATTCAGCTCATATTCTCCAAAATGGTGCTACGGTGATGTGAAGAGAAACCGAGGAGACGTATTGTTGAATTGAGTCATGGTTATTCTTTTCTTTGTGTAAAAAAAAGTATTCTCGACGCTTCATAACGTTACGGTTAAATCACTGATGGCAGATGGATTATTCTGATGATGCTTTTCATACTTTTCTGGACCTTGACAGTGTAATTTACTTGGCAGTCTATGGGACAGTCACAAGCCTACTGGTTTTCATCCAAAATATTGTGTTTCTGAAGATGAAACTTTTACGGGTTTGGAACGACAGGGGGGGGGGGGGGGGGGGGGGGGGGTGGGGGGGTTGGGGTAAGTGAATAATTACGTCAATTTTCATTTTGGGGTGGAGTATCCCTTTAATGTTCCACACACAGAACATGTACTGTTGTGAAATTGTTTACCTTTAGCATATTTGTAGTATTATTCATTTTACATTACAAGCAGTTATGAATTTTCTGCATAAATGTATTTTTTTACTTTAATCCTTTAACTTAAACTTTTTATTTATATCAGTTAGTTGCCAAGACAACTATTTCAATTACTGAACTGTTACAGTAACAACTCTGCACTGTATAAATCATTTTAAAATTAAATCTTTATGATTCTGTTATTGCAACTACACAGATAACAGTATTTGGATTGAAGTTTTAAGTGAGGTTTTTATTTTAATTGAGAAAACCATTATCTGGTTGCCAATAACAGTTATATCTGGGCAAATGTCATACAACCATCCAATCAGTAACTTAACTTAAATGTCTCCTGCTTCATCACTATTACACTTCTACTATTACTACTACTACTACTACTACTAGAGTTTTGCATTTTTTGAGGCAGTTCTTGTGAGTCAGCACCAGTTACACCACTTCCTTCCTTTATTAGCTGTTCTTTGGGTGTATTAAGGATTGAGTAACTCAGACTGCTACTTCTTAGAAACAACAGAGATTTTTTTGGTTTGTAGCAGAATCTGTTCTGAGTCCGGTCTTCTCTTTAATTTGTCACTGTCCAGCTTGTGGTGCTTTCTAAAAAGCAACTTCCATCCAAATGTACATTCTAAAATAAAATGACACTTTAAATTTGATTCCATTTCAGGTCCAGCAGGTGGTCGGACGACTTGCCTCTCCTGTCCACGGCATGAGTCGCAAGGAAGCAACACATGTCCCTCTGAACCTGTCTCAAACCTCTCAGAGGAGGGGTCGAGAGATTCAGGGTGAAGTCAGAACACTTTATGCATCAAATCCTGCTGAATCTAGAGCACAAACGCAACAGTACGTTCAACAAGGACATGCCGTTATCTTGGCCAATGGGCAGCCTGTTCTCGTGCCCCTGGACTACCATCACCAACAACAACCGCAGCAGCATTTCCAATCCAATGACGTGGCTCCTGCTACATATCCAAAAGCCATGGAGACAGCATCGTGTCCCCCAGAGCGGTCAGTGGTGGACCTGCCTCCCCAACAGGGGCAGCAGCCCTCCCAGCAGCCTCCTGGTACTTTCCCACAGACTCCTACGCTAGCACCCTCCGGCCCATCTCACTTCATGAAGGGCGCCATCATACAGTTGGCTACCGGAGAGCTCAAGCGTGTAGAAGATCTGCAGACTCAGGACTTTGTGCGGAGTGCAGAAGTAAGCGGGGGGTTGAAGATCGACTCAAGCATGGTGGTGGACATCCGTGCTAGTCAACAGCGGCGTGGGCTAGTGGCGCTGCATTTCAACGTAGGGGAGCAGCAGAGCAAAGTGACTATAGATGTTCCCCCGGAACACCCCTTTTTCGTTTTCGGACAAGGCTGGTCGTCCTGTAGCCCTGAGCGGACTGCCCAACTGTACGGTCTTACCTGCCACCACCTGCAGGTGGGCGACGTTTGCGTGTCCGTGACACTGCAGCAGCAAGCTGCGTCGCAGCAAAAACCTCCACAGCAAGTGCAGGCTCGGACTCCCACCAAAGTCAACTCCACGTCTGGAGCCCCACCTCAACCCATGGGCCCCCCTGCGCCCCAACACACCCCTCGGCCACAAAGCCAATTAAAAATTGAGCGCATCCACAGAGAGAAGGACCGGGACAAGGAGGAGCCCATGCAGGTCGGGGGTTCGCGACAATCCGACGTACCCCCAAGACCAAACAGGACTTCAGCAGATCACACTCGGAGCCAGAGCAACTACTGTTTGCACACTGAGGGTCAAGCTCCACCGGGAGCCGCAGCGGGAGCTTCTTCTGTAGGAGCGTCCCAGAGGCGCTGGTCTGCGCCTGGCTTCCAAAGATACAGCATCAAGAACGAGGAGGGAGGGAGTTTAGCATCAGCTGCCACCTCTGGCTCCTCTCGACTGTCATTTATCCCTCAAGAGATCAAGCTATCCATTGAGGGGCGCTCGAACGCCGGGAAGTAGCAGACAAAATAGATTGTCCATGGGAGTGAAGTGTCAGTAGGGCGAACAGATATGAAAGAGGGAGCGTGGTCGGAGGGAGAGAATGTAGCCTCAGAATGTTTGAGATTTTGCACATAATGGAAGATTCCCCCTGCCGCCCCCTTCTTCAGTTCTGGTCTCGAGCAGAGGACTTTTGTGTCAGGTCATAGTCAGCGTTCGCAATGATCTGCATGGGCAGCTTTATCCGAGTAAATCATGTACCAAAGCCTGCGTCGTCTGCGTGTTCCTGTGGGTGAACTATCATGTTTGGCTTGTGTGAAGATATCTTGCAGTTCCTCGAGAAGATGTTTATTTCAGAAAGGCCAGGGATAAGAATGGGATACAGCCATAGAGTCTTGACAAGCCTTTACAATAATAAAAAAATATATATTTTAAAGAAGGACATAAGAGGATCGATAGCTCAACAACCCAAAAGACAGGCTCTTTCTCTCTAAATGTTTCCATTGTTGCGCCGCCAGGCATTAATTGACTAAGACCTTGGACCGTTTTTAATGCGTCTCTCTCTAGAGGTGTTTTTGTCCTCGCTTTCCTACCCTCTCCTCCACTCCCAGACTCTTCTCAGGGTGCTTCTACTGAGGAGACTATCCTAGTCTGGAGTTTGAGAACGGTTGTCCAGTGTCGTCACATCAATCAATTGATCCACCAGTTTTGCTACAATCAGGAACCTTTTCCAAATGAACTCATCTTAACAGTTGCTTTAACAACTCCTACGAGGTTTGTTAGCGGTGTTTCTGAATCTGCATTCCAGTCGTGATCTCTCCTCCTCGACCCGTTGGAGTTAACATTTCCCAGTAAGGCCGGCCTACGAAAACTGCCTCTAAATAGTACCTCATGGTTGGAAGCATCATAAGTTTATTTTTATTTGATCCTACATTGTTGTGCCCTTTTCTTGGAGACATGTCAGCCAAAATCAGCACTGCTTGCGAAGCTGAGACCAAATGCAGAACAGGTTCTAGCTGTTTGCGAACGGCCTGGTCCTGTGGAAACGGATTATTGCTCTGAAGCATGCAGGTTTAAATGAAGTCGTCCCGTGGAAGCGTTTAGCACACACACGTGTCAAGTCACTGCTGTTGGGTGTGGACTGACCTGCTCAGTTCTCAAAATCAAAGCAATAGTTGTGTCAGAACACATTTTTCTTGTTTTCTTGTTGTTGTTTTTTTAAATCCCGTTTCAAGACTGATTACTCCTTGTATTTAAGGTTTTTTATGTGCAGAGACCTTTTTATCCTTATCCTGCACTTCTCTTGATTTTTCTAAGATGATGCAGTTTTAATTTGTGATAATCCGTATTCTAACAGTTACTACAGGAGTTCATTCGAAGTATGCGATTACCCATAAAACAACACCTCTTTCTTTTAGGTAGTTTTTCTTGCTGACCAGTAGTATCTTCAGAGATGACTAATATGAAATCACACATTGAAATGGGGCTTTTCTAAAACACCCACTGATAAGGAAGTTTAGGATCTGCTTTGTTCTTTATAAAAGGCTCTTAGCCCCTTACATTGTGTCCTAACCAGGTATGAAACGATAAGACTAGCGATAAAAGTCATGCTTGAGTTGCTGTTTGTTGCATCTGCAAAAAGCACTAAGCAACAGGACGCTTTGTCTTTCACTTTTGTCTGTTTTTATTGTTAAGTTTAGTTTTGTGCTCGGTAGCTCTTCCAACTGTTAAAACCTTGTTGGTCCAAGTTCAAACCATAGGTTTTGACAGGCTGTGATTTTTATCGCAGGCATGTTTGGATGGTCAAATTCACTGGAAACTTGTCACGTCACACCTGGTTAGGACTGGCGATGAACTGAAAACGTTTTAATCTGTGCTGAGGTTTTTATGGTTCCTTCTTTTGGTTTGTAATTGGTGAACTCTTGTACAGTATTGCGTTCTATCTCTCTTCTTGGCAATATTACCCACGAGTGATTTTTAGAACTTGTACTGCAGGTCTTGTATTGCACAGATAAGTTCACGTTCGATTCACGTTGACTCTTTAATGGGAATCAGAAATGTGTTTTATTTTTATTTTTTTATTTTAATAATGAAGGGAAAATGTTTGTTGTTTTGAAGTATTCTGTTTTGTTGGTTGTTTTTGGCTCATGAGAAACTGACAGGCAATGTTGACACTGTTTACACATTAGCCAGGAGAAAATGCTGTAGTTGCACATTTTATAGTTACTGAACATTTTCAGATGGATGAAATCATGACTTAAGTGCAATTAGACCAAATATAAACATTAGGAAGCTCATGTTTTATTTCAAAACAGCATTCCAGAAAGAGCCTGACATTCCCATTTTTGTTGTTGTTTTCTTCTCTTTTTCTTCCTTGTCAAATGCAAATTTTTATTTCCATTTTTAGGCCCAAGTTATTTTATGAGACCTTTGATATTTCTCTGCATTGTTGGCTCTTGGCATTGCTGGGCTGTCTGTGTTTGGACCAGGATTCAACTGTTTTGGCCTCTTGCTACCCTCAAGGCTTTAAGAGAAGAGTTTTTTTTTTTTTTTTTTTTTTTAGGAAATAAATAATATATTTTTTTATATAAATGTAGCGCTAGCATTGGACAGGTTTGATTTCCGACTTCCTTCAAACTGCATCAACCTCAACAATACCACATTTCTGTGAACTTCTTAAACCTCTAAAAGAGAAGAAATTCGGTATAGGTATAAACAAGGGTAGTCGCGTGAAATCACAGGACTCATGACTAAGGCTGTCACTAACGATTATGATTACTATGATTAATCAAGTATTTTTATATAAAAATGTAGCGAACAATAGAGTTCAAAATAACTTAAAACACAAGTATAATAGCAATGAAGCAATAATAATTTGTTAAAATATCTAAAGCAAATAATCATTTGGTTTTTATTGCACAAAACAGTTAAAGCACGTCATGTAATGAAATGATGTAATCATAACTTGTGTACATTATGCATTATCACATTCACTTCACAACACGATCTATTACTTCTTTAATATTTATACAACAGTGCCTAATCAGGTGGTACAAGTTGTAGCTCTTAGAAAACTTCGTAAGTTGTTGTTACAAGTTCAAAGAGGATGAATTTTACAAGCTGGTATCTCTTAAGCACATACGGCATGAACGCACCTATTGACCTAACAACAATTAAATTGTCCAGTTAATCTTTTATTTTTGGTCACTTTATGATATAAATGCTCCCGCCACTGTCATTTCTTGAACAAGAATATATGGACATGCAAACTCAGATTGAGGGTTTAGGCTTTTATTTTCAAGTAATGATAAACATTTAGTATACAGAAAGATAATGTATTCTCCGGTGCTGGAGGTTTACAAATGATTTACCTTATAAATCTGATAAAATGGTGCACACTATTTCCAGATGAACGTCATAATCAACTCAGTCTCACAGCATGTGCAAAGATGGAGGTTGAGGTTTAATCAAGAAATTGTGACAGCCCTACTCATGACTAATTATGAGGGTGCACTTAGTGGGCCCCATAACCTTTTGTTCTCCATTGACGAAATCCCTTGTATAAGCCCATCCGGCATATCCAACAAGTCAGATATAAACGAAATGAAGAAATGGTAACGTGTGTATTAAGCATTAAACAGTATTTGGTTTTGATCATCTGAAATTGGTCCAAATCCATTTGTTGTTTGCATTTATGAAGCATTTCCCAAGCATCATCTGTTGTATTTCTTCTGTTCATATTTTGTTTGAAGACATCCTGTTCCTTCTTAAAAGGAGTCCCACTTTCACGCTATTTATAATCTGGTCTCAAATCTAGTTCATGTTATTTCTTCCTTCCTGTCTCCATTGTCCTAGAACGTTTTGTGACGCTTGGACCCCTCTAAGTTCACAGAGGACTCTTAGATATACTTCATCTTCAACCTGGTGTGAACTGTCCAAAAGGGTCACAGTTGTCATCTAAAATCTTGCAGATACAAATCGAATATCTTCCCAACCAGGAAAAAAAATGGCCGTCTCGATTTGGTTTTCTGAGCTCAATCCAGTTGGTCAGCCAGCTGGCTTAAGATATTGTGCTGTTTCTACACAGACAGCTTTGTTATTCAAAATTAAGATCTGTTCCATTATTTTAAGTATTAGATTTGACATAAAGCAATACTCGAAACCACTGAACGATACAGCTTTAGCATGAGCTATGCAGTAGAGACTCAGTTAGCACCCCAATGCGGCTTCAATACTCAAATCTCACCAGTTCGTCTGTGGTCCGTTCGCAGAAGTCAGCTGCACGTTCAATATCGTGCATTTTGCGTTATTTTTCTAGGAACCCACAGGCTCTGTGACCTTTATGGTGGTGATTTAGTTATCACACTACCAAGTCACGTAAGCCGAAGAATATATGGTGACGCTTGTTTGGTGCTGTATGTTTTTTGTTTGTCAGCAATGGTGCACTGTTCTCTGTCTTCTCAAATGCACTGCCTTACCAGCCGCCTCTCGTCGAGATGAAATTTGCAACCTTCGAGGCGGAGATGGACTGAGTTATGCTTTCATTAAGAACTGAGCTACAATCTTGTGCACTGTGCAAGGAGAGTTGACGCTATGTTTGTGCCTTCCCAATGTCTTAACTTTACTCTGGTCTGTCTTATTAAGCTTTGTTCTCTGGGAGATTTGTGTGTTTCCATTTTGCTCTTAATGTCTTGTAAACCCTACTGTGCTGTTGAGGTTCATTTCGATCATATCTAAACGTAAACCATTCAGCCTGAAACTTCATGGCATCCTAAAAACTATATTAGAGAAATTACAATGTAAAATTTGTGATGGAGTGCTGCAATGATTACTTGTATCGTGAAAGTTTGCTTCGCATTGGTTCCCTCGACAAAAACCCAACCTCTGTAGTCATTTAGCCTTTTCTACGCAACCAACTTTTTCAAAACAAGCACAAGCTTAAAAAACAATGATGTATCGTAAAATACAAAAATGAACATATCTTGAGCTTACGTTGAGGACCACAGACCTAATTTCCGGTGGGGAGTGTGAAAAACGTGACTCAAATTGTTATCATTCAGGGTCAGTTTATAGATTTATCTTTAACTGTAACAGCACAGAAGGGTTAAGCACAAGCTTCATCCCTATAGTTAGTACATGTCTGTGTTTCCTTCCCTCTACGGATGTGTGAAAATTAATCAAAACATGTCCTTACCTCACATTTGCATACGTCAAGTACAGCGTCCCCCATTTAAAGCCTTTAATGTCCCTGTAATGATTAGGGCATCTGCACACTAGATAAATGTAAAGGTTCATGGTTCGAAATCATTTTGAATGTGAAAAGAGTAAGATACGTTGAAATACTGTATACAGGGAATTTATTTTCCAAAATACTTCCAGAAGTACAACTCCGCAAATTACTGTGTTGTGGTTGCATGGCAAACTAGCTTCTTTCCTCTTTCATTGATGGTATTTCTAGAGTATATCTGGTGTGTAGATGCCCTATACTTCTTTGCATTTAGGGAATCCCATGTTGTTCTTCCATAGAGCCTAACTAATCATGTAACCTAGATGTTTGTCACTTTGATGCAATGAACTGTTCTGCACTTATTTCCCCTCACCTGTAGTGTTACGATAAATGTTTCGCTGTCATATTGAATCATTCGAAACCACGTAAAACAATCATCCAAACTTTTGTATGCTTGTACAGATATGAAGATAAGTTTTGTATAGTATTAGCTTGTCAATAACGCCTTAAGATATGCACCGTTCGTAAACAAAAGTGACTCCCTGCTCTTCAGGGTCATACGATTTCGCATGGAGACAAAGTCTCATTCGTTTCTAGTTGTATTGACCGTGGACTCCTCTGTAGAAGTGGCTCGGGTTGCTCACTGACTACAATTAGTGACGTTGCACTTACTGATTGTAAGACGATATTTTGGGACTAGCTCACAATGTGTATCAAAATGTAAGCTTAACATACGTTCTAAATCTTTAATGTTTTATTTATGTTTTGTTCTTGTTAGGAAAGTGAAGACTGATGCTTTGCACTGTTAACATCCCTGATTCCTTCACTTCCTCAGTGCTTTGTAGAGAAAGCGTGTGATGTTTGAATCTCACAAAACCCAGTGTTGGGAAGGTTACTTTGGAAATGTAATAGGATGCCCTGTTTAAAATGAAATTTGTGTGACTATATCAGTACGTTTGTAATGAATGTTTTCAACTGTTGATCAACTCTCAGACAGGCAGCAGTGTGGAATGATGTAATTGGCAGATTACAAACGTGAGAACCAATCAAAAGAATCAGAATAGCATTGCTTTATCAAACAGCCTTTAAATGGCAGGAGGCATCGTGCACATCCAAAACAGACAACGCAACAAATTTATATTATTCAACATATCCTAGCTTTTTACAGAAAATATTTCCCCTTTGTAATCATTAACATTTTCATAAGTAACTATTTTTTTCCCTCATTTACCGTAATGGATTACGGTTATATTTATTTTGTAATTAAATGGCTTAACACTGTTACATGTACATAGTAACCCCCCAACACTGACAAAACCATATTTTGCACCAAAATCAAATGGTGGAAAACCTAATACTGCTAAGAGAGAGAGAGCGAGGGGAAAAATAATTTACAATTTTGTATTTGAAATATTACAAATATTTTTTTTTTTTCCTCAGTGGGCATTGCTAATTGAGATAAAATTGATTTTATATGTTTTTTTTTAAAAAAAATTAAATGGAAAAACCTACCAGCTCTTTATCATTGGAACTTGTGCTTTTCTCATTGAAGTGGTTTGAGGAAGTGAGTGAAAGCTAAATTTATTGGAGTCTGTGTTAGAAGATGGTGTGCGTATAAAGCGAGAATCTCAGCAGTTATTGATGTAGTTGAGGCTGAAGGTAGATTTAGTCTCCCTGTTGACTGTTGATGGGAACGGAGAGCTTTTGGAGCTGACATCTCATAGTTTGTGAAGCGTGAGAACGACTGAACCCAGTTGAGGATAACCGTCTGGGTTATGGATGAGTGCGCGGTCCTGTGTATTGATAACATTTCAGTGCTTATATTGGAATTGTTGCTTCAAATAGTTTTTTTGTTTGTTTTGGAAGGCTTTATGAAGCTAACACGTGGTGGTTTTGTGTAAATCCCAGACAGAATTTGGTGGCACGGCAGGCCAGAGTCAGTAAAGTCGGCTGAAATCAGGTTTCTAACGGTTTTAAAGGAATCATTATATACTCTCAAATTTGTCATTGTACTTCTTGGCACTAAGTGACACTGCTTTTTATGTGATGTGTGACCGGTTTTAAAAGAGATGGCATCTTTGTTTAATGCATAAAATCTGCGAAATATATGCAATGATGTAAGTGTAATATTCAATCCTCAAGTATAATCCAGGTTGTATAAACTTTGTAGTACATCTTGATATCGTATGGCCGTACCAATATGTATTAATTCTTCTCAGAAGCCTTAGAGTCGTCTACCCAAAGTGCTCCCTTAGACTACCCTACACCTACCTGAACTTTATAAAGCATTAATAACTATATTTTGTTGCGTTTTTATTTGTACCCTTTTTTGAATAAAATAGATTTGTACTGTATATTTGTACCTCTCTGTGAACTACTTAAGGCTGTTTTGTTTTTCTCTGTTTTTTGTTTTCCTGTTTTAATTCTATGTAAGGACACAAAGATATTGTATTTTTATTGTTACAGCTAACTTCTTGGAAACATTGCATTTATCATGTTTAAGTAAACACAATATAATATATCTATATAATATTAACATGCTGGCTTGATGTCTGTTTTTTTTTTTTTTTTTTTTTTTTTTTGATATGCATTCCACTTCAATTAGTAATTGTAATAAATTCTAAACAGAGTTGTAAAAGTGCATCAAAGCACCTGAAGTATTAAATGCATAGATTATTAATAGATTATGATTGCAAAAATACCAATGTATTATGCATTAACTTTTTTAATCTGAAATACAAACCGTGAGTCTGTGAATGTTTAACTTTGTGTATTGCTCTTTTTTTATATATATATATTCCACAAAGGGGTGAATTATTTTTTGGCATTCTTTTGAAAATAATTAAGATTGAACAAAATCTTTTGTGACCAATTTCAAGTACAATGCATCTTTTTATTACAGTGGAGCCTGAAAGTCTGAGACCATTCCTGAAAATGCTTGATTTTTCCATTAGAAATGATATGTAATTGACAATTTCAATGTGGTCTCAATCTCACTTTACAGGTGTATATTCTTTTTCAAGAGAGAAACACAGAAACAGACTCGTAGCAGAGAAATCAATGTTTATTCCACATTCTGTTCCTGCTTTTCATGATGTTTTCGCCAATAACGGAGCATGGCTTTCCGAACAGGAGCATTTGGCGTTGTGATCAGTGTTATTCTTGTCACTCTCATTAAATTTCATTCATTTTGGCCTTTTAGAAGTGTAAACATTATCATGAAAATATCTAAATAGACTTACAAAAAGGCAAGTCATTACAGAGCTCCAATCCTTAATGAAAAGCTTGTATAATTTCATGTATTTTATAACGTGCAGGTTCCATTGCCAGGGGTTTACTGACTTATATGCAATGTAAACGAAAATGGTTGTTTTATACATAACATGTCACATGGCAATGCATACCACTAAAATACATGTTTAGGAATAATGAAGACTAAATGGGGTTAATGTTTGAAAATACCCTTTTATATACATATATATTTTCTTCTGTAAAATAGACAATACATCCTGCCAACATCTTGTTCTTAACTACAGCAAATCATTTGATTTTCTCATTGCATAAGGATGGGTTTCCACAACTTTAATGCTACTGAATGGAAAAACTCAGTGCTTTATAATGATTTTCAGGGAATTAATCATTGCGTTGTTCTTCCTGAATGTGCATACGCCAACATCAACTCGATCTTTATCAAAGGTGCAACTGAAAGCAAAGCTTAAGGATGGATCTCCTGGTGAGGTTACAGAGTTGAGGACCAATGGCTTGACTCTCAAGAGTTGCCTGAGGTTTGTGATCTGGAGCATTTGAGTCCATTTACTTTCATATCAACTGCATAGTAGTAAAACATATAGAGTACAGTACAGCTCTCAATTGCATAGTGATGCTTCATCACATGTACATTAAATCCTTTTTTTACTTAAGGAGTCCATCATCAATACTCCAGAACAGCATAAACATGGGACCAATATCCAGTTTCCTTCAACTGTGCGGGAAAGCTCAGCTGCTTCATCTTTGAGTACTAGAGGTATCTCTAAAGAAGGTAATGACAACATTGTGAATTTAAAACACTGAAATGTGCGCCATTGACTGTAGTAATAAATAAACTGTAACAGGTATTGGAATTAAATTTAGACATATCATACACACACAAAATCTACCCTGTTTTCAAGAGGTACTTAGAGATGTACACTGGTCCGTTTTAACATGAGTGACCCTTCCACCCAATTTAAACACTGAGAAGTGAGTAAAGTTTCAAGGTTACTTGTGTAATGTACTCCCAACTTTACATACAGAGTGGTTCTCAAACTGTTTTCAAGGTTAGTCAATAAAAAGCCCTATAGAAAATGAATTAACATTCATTTCATGACAAAGTGTTTTGTGGTCTGTCTTTATGTATGTAAGCGTTTGGCTTGCAATCGGTCGGCTCATTGGATTATTAGCTAAAAGAAGCATTTATTTCTATGAAATAAGAACGAAACTGCCTTCTGGAAAATATATAGAATGGTGGCTCAAGCCAAAATCGGCAAAGAGGGCATTAAATGAGCCCCTCTAATTAGGCCTGTTGCATTTATCAATATATTGACTTATTGTACAATATATGTACATGACCTCAATAATTTCTGGTGATGCAATATATCGCCCATTATATTCACTTAAAAATTGATGTCACCATGTTTTGTACATTCGACTTGCACCTGTGTCTTTTACAGCTTCTCGTACATAACGTAGTCATGAGGTGCTAGTTTGAAATTAAAATATGCTTTTACCAACAACAACAAGAATAAATAGTTTAATCTGCAGATTTGGTCTTGTTTAGGGATCTGTGTCTTTGTGCATACAGACATCTGATTGCTAAGTAGTGATTGTGTTTTTCAGCATTAGTGTGCACCCTTTATTTACAGAGAAAAGAAGGTCCGGGATGGAAAAATCTCCATACGAGTTTGTTGTTCATTTGTCTTACTTGTTACTTTAAAAAAAAAGAAAAAAAGTTGCCTATTTATTAAGGATCTTAAGGTATCTAATATTTAGATGCTTTGTTTCCACTATCTAAATATTCTCAAAAATTTAAAGTTTGATGTCATTTGGAAGTGTGTAGGACTTCTTGCATTTTATGCTGCAACATTATGATTTATATTTAGTGGCATAGAATGGTCTTTAAAATTACAATAATATTATCGCAATTATTTCTGGGGCAATATATCGCACAACAAAAAGTTATCGTGACCGGCGTACCTCTAATGAAATTTGCTGGTCTGCTTTTATTTTATTTTTTTCTTAAAGTGGTCAACCCAAAAAGTTTAAGAACGACTACCTTAAACACTGCTAATGCATTGTTTGTTGGGCGTTCTAACATGTCAACTTCTGAACTCGTTTGTTTTTTGGTGGGAGTACCTGTTTGGTGAATGATGGAAGACAGCGAGCAGCGTTTGCGATGCAAGTGTTATGTTTGCATCTGCCTTTGCAATAATGACACACTTCACCTTTAAATTATTGTGAAATGTGTGAATGTGTGAATTTTTCACATACATATGGAGTATCACCACTGCTTCATATAGGAGGGATTTCTCTCTGGAAGTGTTCGTCCTGATTGTTTCATGGTACATGCATTCGCTAAACCTTTACATCATTGCACATTTAATTGCACATTAAATCATTAAATATAAAACCAAAGCACAAATTTCCAGTGACAAAGGCAACAATTTGCATTTGTACACTATGCATGTTGCCATAGAGATCGAGCACACACTTAAGTGCCTCACCATTAACAAGCATTTCCAGGTCCAGTGCGGGTTCGCACTGGTTTAAAGAGGTAACATACACATTATATAGTACAGTGACAGCAGCAGAGGGCAGAGACTGATTGGTTAGTTGAGACGTCATGGAGTTGAGTAATATCCATAATCGACATTTTGGCTCAGGTAAGGAGTTTGCAGTCTGAACAAGAGAAAATAATAATAATGAAGAGGAAGTCTCCTGCTCATCTGTGTTCTCAAGTCGTGAGGATGCCGTTGATCCACACCATCCCTGAGTTCCTAGACAAATATCAACCCGTGTAGCATTGTGATAAGGTATAAAGCCTTTCGGAGGTCGGAGAAGTGTGTCTGAATGTGCTTTGAAACCAATACTTTTAGTATTTAAAAGTACATCCACACCTTTCTCTTTAAAAAAAAGACAAAGTAGCCAAAAGAGGCCTTGTCCCAAATGGCACCCTCATCCCTTGAAGTACTTCTTGAAGTCCAAACTTAAGAGATATAAAGCCGCACAGACTCTTGGGTAGCAGTCAGTTTCCAAAGTCTGCACCAGGCTCAACTAAAGGGTGCACCGGGGGACACATTGGCTGCAAAGGTGCCATCCAGGATATCTTATGATCTTGTGAACAGAAGACTGCATAAGCAAAAACCAAGAGACCGTAAGCCCACATAGATTTCAGCATTTGGGTCAGTGGGATTCAAACAGCATTTAAATAAGGTGTTGTCCTTTCGGTGAACAAGTAGAGCAATGATTATACCAGGGGTGTCCAATCCTGCTCTAGGACGGCCACCATCATGGAGAATTTAGCTCCCAGTCTGCTCCAACACACCTGCCGGGGGGTTTCAAGTAACCCTGAATACATTGATTAGATGGTTCAGGGGTGAACTCTGGAGGATGAACCCTCCAGGAGCAGGGTTGGACACCCCTGGACTAGAGTATGTGTTGGCATAGGGAACAGTGCATCAGTGTGTGGACCTGCATGGCCCCCTGTGGTTTCTGTTGAGGCCACAGGTGTGTCTAAGCCATGCAAGGATCCAATGGTGAGGTAGTTGCTTCTGTGAGTATGAGCTAGTAGTGACCCAACCTGGGGTCCTGGGAGGTGAGCCATAGTTGCAGGTAAACTCCAACCTTTTAGACTGGCAAATTCAAAGAGAAGGCTGAGTGTGGCTAAACGTCTCACTCCTGTCGCTGTAGGTCCGTGTGCAAACAGAGAACCTCCTTGTGGAAGGATCTCACTGCTCTGAAGAGAGATGGCTAAAAGTCTGAGCCTTGAAAACAAAATGGACAAGTCTCCTAAAACATGCTTACAGAGAGGGTAAGCCCTTCTGTGAATGTCGGAATTTCTTATACAAGTTAAGTTAATTATGTAAATCAGTTTATGTTACAGAAATCCATAAAGGGTTGTTCACATTGACAGCAATTAAATAATTGGAGATTGACAAGTTGATATGCTGTTGGTTACAAGTAGGTGTTCCTACTCGACTGTTTGTGATTGTAACAGACTCTGGTGTCGCAGGCTCCTCTTTCCTCTGTAGGGATGAAGCCCCCTAGAGAGATTTTCAAATATGTCATTGTAGCCTACTAAACATTGCCAAGCTCTAGTTTTCAGGAAGTTTATGTCTTCTTACTGATGGCTACTCGAATCAGTTACCGTTAGGTATGCAATTGCCTGCCTTGTCGATCCTGTAGAACCACTTTTGTACTCAACTGCAATATCCAAGTTTATCAGGCAGCAGAACATCTGAACTTTGCTGTCCACTCTCCCATTGGTAGTCTCCATGTGTGTAGCGGCCTATCAGCATAAAGCTGAACTCTGATCAACATTGTTGCATTGCAACTCATGGTCTATCAAGTTGCTTCAAATCTCTCTTTGAAAATAAAAGACATCTGGTGCCTACATCACTGCAAATCGCTCTCAGGGTGACCACCTCCTTCTCATCAACGTCATGTTCAAGATCGTTATTCTTTAAGAATGGCAAATTCTTCTCGAATGTTGAGCTGAGAGGTGTTTGGAGCTGTGCTTGTTAGGGAAGCTTCATAAACAGTCCATTGTCCATGGAAGGGACGGACATGGGAAAAGAAAACTGGAATAGACTCATATCTGCAGTGAGAGCAGCCATCGCAGCAGGGTCATGCTCGATCTGGTTTCTCAGGGATGGGTCGATCTTCTCCAAGCGCCGCTTTAGCCTCTTGGCCTCCCTCTCACGGATAAGCCGTGCCTGCCTCTTCTCGGGCGTCTCGTTGGCCCGCTTGAGTCGCATGGCTTCCCGGTCTCGCTGCAGACGACGTGCCCGTTGTTCGTCAGTCTCCTGCATCCTTTGCAGCCGCTTTGCCTCACGGTCTCGTAAGCGCCGCATCTCCCGCTCCTCTGGTGACTCACATGCCCGTTTGGACTTCTTGGCCGTTCGTTCCCGTTCAAGCCGCTGCATCCGCACCTCTACGGGTTCTTTCTTCCTACGGATTGCCCATTTCCGCAGGGACGGCGACTGTGCATCCACAAGCTGCTGGTAGGCAACACAGCTGTTGCAGACCAACAAAACCCCAGCTGGGTACACGGGCATAGGGTTCATGAGGTCTGGAAAAGGTGCAAGTCCTGTGTTTGGAGGACTGAGGCTGTCAGAGAGTGAGGGAAGAGGAGGCGCAGAAGAGAGAAGACCATCTGGCAATGAGGTCAGTCCAGGACCAGGACTTGTGTCAGGGTTAGTCATAGTGCTTCTGGGTAAAGAATCGGACATGGCACAGGCCTCACCCTCACTGTTGATCTCTATACTACTTGTGTCAAGGAACTCCTTCAACTTTTCCCTAGAATTTCCAACCAGTAAACTGTTAGAGCAGTTAGAAACAACAATGAATCACATTATCCTAGTAAAATCATGTCTTGAGGAAAGAGCTGACCTGTTGAAGTTGTTGGTGTCTGTAAAGCGAGCCCCACATACGGCACAGTTGGACAGTCGGTCCTCTGAATGGATGAGAAGATGTCGACCAAGAGAGCCTGGAGAACTAAGAGCTCTTCCGCAAACAGGACAGACATAACTCTTACTGCCACCAACAGCTGTGTGCTGTACATAGACAATAAGACACAACGAGATTCCATACATAAATTATTCTTAAATAAAGAGACTTAAAGGAACATTCCAAAAATGAACAATGTCATGATTCACTCAACCTTTTGTTGTTTCGAAACCATATGACTTTTTATCTTCTAGACAATTTTAAATAATGCACTGGTCATTGTTTCCAAGCAATTACGACAGGGACTAGAGATTTCAAGTTTCAAAAAGCATGCAAAAAACGGACTTATCATTTGAGGCAGTCGCCATTTAATGTAAATAATTTGAAAAGAAATAACGGAGCCAGACTGCACATTTTGGAGAGCCGCTGAGAAGTGTACGATTGACGCAGACCAATTTACACTTCGGATTTTTGATTTCCATCCAGTCCGAGGATATAAAACATGTTTTAAACTATTTTTAATAGGCTTATGTAGTGGTGTCCTCACCTGGTAGACGTGAGCGATGAGCTGATCTGGGCTATTGAACTCCAGGGAACAAAGAGGACATACAAAACTGCTCCCCTGGTCTGTCCCCTCCTCATTTTCCTAACAGACACAATGCAACAACAAACAGTTACAATGATAGCCAAGTTTAGAGTAACAAAACTTACAGTCTGAAATGTAGGGTAATATTATATATATTTTAGTATGATTGCACACAAGTGACTATTCCCTGAAACTGCTAATGACTGTAGCTGTGGTGCAGCACTGGAGAAGTGTGGCAGACAAATGGATACATAAGCCATGTGACTCATTCCAACTGTTGTGTCAACTGGGTTGCTATAGAGCCATGAGTCACACTGCAAAAATATCTATCAACACTTAAAGATGCCAGCAATCGGTGAGGTGGGATCACAAAGAATTTTGTCATGCTTTTCAACTCCGAATTTAATGAAGTCACACAGAATGACAATCGGCACCCTTTAAAAGTTCCACATACTTATTAATTTATTCAGTTAATTGTAAAGTGTGAATATCATAAGTAAATGTCTAGGTAATGTTTGACTGCAAAAAAAAAATAATAAAATAAAATATATATATATATATATATATATATATATATATATATATATATATATATATATATATATATATATATATACACATACACACACACACACACACACACACACACACATACAGGTGCTGGTCATATAATTAGAATATCATCAAAAAGTTGATTTATTAAACTAATTCCATTCAAAAAGTTAAACTTGTATATTATATTTATTCATTACACACAGACTGATATATTTCAAATGTTTATTTCTTTTAATTTTGATGAATATAACATCAAAAAAATCTGAAAATTAAAATATAACTTGAGACCAATAAAAAAAAAATGATTTTTTTTTAAATCTTGGTCAACTAAAAAGTATGAACATGAAAAGTTTGAGCATGTACAGCACCCAATACTTAGTTGGGGCTCCTTTTTCCTGAATTACTGCAGCAATGCGGCGTGGCATGGAGTGGATCAGTCTGTGGCACTGCTCAGGTGTTATGAGAGCTCAGGTTTCTCTGATAGTGGCCTTCAGCTCTTCTGCATTCTTGGGTCTGGCAAATCGCATCTTCCTCTTCACAATACTCCATATATTTTCTATGGGGTTAAGGTCAGGCGAGTTTGCTGGCCAATTAAAACAGGGGTACCATGGTCCTTAAACCAGGTACTGGTAGCTTTGGCCCTGTGTGCAGGTGTCAAGTCCTGTTGGAAAATGAAATCTGCATCTCCATAAAGTTGGTCAGCAGCAGGAAGCATGAAGTGCTCTAAAGCTTCCTTGTATACGGCTGTGTTGACCTTGGACCTCAGAAAACACAGTGGACCAACAGCAGCAGATGACATGACACCCTAGACCATCACTGACTGTGGAAACTTTACACTGGACCTCAAGCAACATGGATTGTGTGCCTCTCCTCTCTTCCTCCAGACTCTGGGACACTGATATCCAAAGGAAATGCAAAATTTACTTTCATCAGATAACATAACTTTCGACCACTCAGCAGGAGTCCAGTCCTTTTTGTCTTTAGCCCAGGCGAAATGCCTCTGACGCTGTCTGTTGTTCAAGAGTGGCTTGACACAATCAATGCGACAGCTGAAACCCATGTCTTGCATACGTCTGTGTGTAGCGGTTCTTGAAGCACTGACTCCAGCTGCAGTCCACTCTTTGTGAATCTCCCCCACATTATTGAATGGGTTTTGTTTCACAATCCTCTCCAGGGTGCGGTTATCCCTCTTGCTTGTACACTTATCTACCACATCTTTTCCTTCATTTCGCCTCTCTATTAATGTACTTGGACACAGAGCTCTGTGAACAGCCAGCCACTTTTGCAATGACCTTTTGTGTCTTGTCCTCCTTGTGCAAGGTGTCAATGATCGTCTTTTGGACAACTGTTAAGTCAGCAGTCTTCCCCATGATTGTGTAGCCTACAGAACTAGACTGAGAGACCATTTAAAGGCTTTTCAGGTGTTTTGAGTTAATAAGCTGATTAGAGTGCGCCACCAGGTGTCTCAATATTGAACCTTTTCACAATATTCTAATTTTCTGAGATACTGAATTTGGGATTTTCCTTAGTTGTCAGTTATAATCATCAAAAGTAAAAGAAATAAACATTTGAAATATATCAGTCTGTGTGTAATGAATGAATATAATATACAATATTCACTTATTGAACGGAATTAGTGAAATAAATCAACGTTTGATGATATTCTAATTATATGACCAGCACCTGGTCAGCTGGTCCCCCCCCCCCTCCCACCAAACAAATTATAATTTTGTGTGAAACCAAATATACAACATACTAAAATATGGTGAATGTTTTGATGGAATTCTTTAGGTTAAAACATTTTGAAATACATTTTGTTTGTTTATCATTAAAATGAGAAAAGTTAGGCCGATGCCTTATGCTTTGCAAGTCATATTACAGTGAGAAACTGTAATATGACTTGCATATCATAATAAAAGAAGAATTTAAGAAAATCACACAACAATCAACTTCTTCTATCAAGCCTCCATCACTCACCTCCTTGACGTCATCATGTAGTACGGGGCCGTGGCTGCTCTTATTACTCGTCATGCTGTCATCAGCAGAGGCATTTGAGGAGTCGTCTTTGTCAAAATCACTATCACCGTCGTCTGGCGGGACAGGGAGAAAAAAAGTCATATCAATGGCTCCATCACAGGTCACTTTCCTCTATTTTCTAAGACTCAACACTACAATCACAGCTGTCTTCCTTGTTTTTAATATTTTATTAGCACGTATATAAATTGACAGACAGACGTGCAGTCGTGAGTAGCGTGTGTCTCACCGCTTGTGCTGTCTTGCTCTTCAGGTTCCTGTGAGTTGTTGCTATGGCATTCTCCATCCTCGATGAAGTCATCTCTAGCATCCATCTCAAAAGTGTGCTGTGGGCCGCACAACCCAGTCGTGTGAAAAGGCCCTGAGAGTGAAACCACATTGTCACTGAACATATATAAAACTCGTTTTTAAGGGCTTGCCTGCTTTGGTTTCCATTGCATTGGTATGTGGGAGAGTTTTAGTGCAGAGTGGAGAGATTTAGTTCTGGGGTGATTGCTAAGGTCTTAAATACAAAGCCCAAGTCGGATCACTTTAATGTAAAAAATTTTTTGATGTTGTTGTTATTTTGTCATCCAAAACATTAGTTGCACTAATGGTCTGGGGAAAAGTTACATGCCAAACATTAATACTTAAATGTTTTTCAAGTAAAAATTATTATTTTTTTGCATGTTGCTCCAAACCTGTGAGACACAAAAAATATATTTTGAAGAATGAATCGGTGTCGTTTTTATTGAAAGTCAAAGTCCAGTGTTGTTTAAAGTCCAGTGTTGTTTAAAGTCCAGTGTTGTTTGGACCCCAGTGTTCTTCAAAATATATAAAAATATGCAATAGTGCCTTAGCAAACACACACATTCATATTTTGCGATATTATTTAGGACAAATTGCTCGAAGGATCTAGGCCATAAGCTGGCTACATGAAATACAGCTATCTTTTCTCACAAGCAATAAAACAATAAGTCTGAACTGTGGTTGTTTCTACAAACATGCTTTGTATGAAGCCTGTATTCATAATGCATTATAATTCATGCATTATTATTAAAAAAAAATCTCATGAATAATCAAATATGAAAGTTATAACATAATTATTGACCATTTTTTTAAATGCAAGTATTGTTTTTGAAATTCATAAAAATAAAAAAAAAATCCTGTTGTTTTATGTTTTTGCTGTGCTATCTGTTCGCTGTATTGAAATATTTTAGTTATCATATCAAAGTCATAATTCTGGTATCTTGACAACACTATTTATGTTGTTACAATTATACATAAGATGAAACAATTGTACATTTTACATTGTTACATTAGTTAAAAAATGAACAGTTGTATTTTTATTAACTAACATTAACAAATGTGAATAAACATTGAAACAAGTGTTTCTGCTCATTGTTAGTCAATGCATTAACTAATGGGACAATACTGTAAAGTGTTACTTTTTATGTCTATAATATAAAGCATTATGCAAGCATAATGAATACCCTTATAATGCATTATAAATACAGGCTAGACGTACTGTTTTCAACACATCAAAAAGCCTGAATCTGAATTATTCTCACAGAAATGTTGAATTTGAAAGAAAAGGCAGACCGTATGAACAACAGAGGCCAGAGCTGCGGTGGTGTTGTGTGATCAGAACAATAGTTGATGCTGCATTAACACACTCCACCTCACGCTCACCAACCCCCACGTTACACGCTCAACTCAACACACACTGCAGTCCCAGAGGAAGCAGACGATCCGTGCCTCTAATGTGAGAATCATCTCCTCCAGAAGCACTCCATACGCCCACGCCGAGATGCTTTTCCCTCTGCATGCATCCCATTACACCAACACCTTCTGCGAAGCTGCTTTAATCAGCAGCATGAACGGCAACCAGCATGCGAATACACCAGATATTATGCTTTCCAATTAAAGTACCGGTGCAACACGATACAATGTTCTGGAAGGACGACGACGAGGTGTTGCTCTCCTATTTTACACAATCAGATACATTTTCATTCACTCACAACTGCAATGAAAAAATATATATATATGACATGAGCATTTAATTGAACTCCTGTATCTAGCTTGGACAGCAAAAAAAATTAAAATTGCATATGATCATCAATCGTTTGATGACAGCTCTTTATTGATTTGAACAATGACAAGTCTTCTGCGCTCTCTAAAAGATGCAACTCTAGTATCCCTATTAGGACACAGACAATAAAGGTATGAATTTTGAATTTTTAAAAAAAAAAAAAAAAAAAAAAAGTTTCATTGTATCATATATTGTTGTTAGTCATCTGATCAATGCATCGATCCATATCTGTGGGGGTTTTACGAAAATCCTTAAAGGGATAGTTGACCCAAAAGTGAATCTGTCATCATGCACTCACCCTCATGTCACTCCAAACCTGTTGGACTTTCTGCAGAAAACATATTTTGAAGAATGTTGGTAACCAAACATTCCATTCCATTAGTTTTCAGTGAACCATAATTTACTTTCTTTTTACTAATGTAAAGAACCTTTTGTGGAAAGGAATGGTTCCATGGATGTCAAAAAAAAATTTTTTTTTAAGTGTTTCGAATCTTTCCATTTCACAAAAGTTTTTCTTTAGTGGAAAAAGGTTCTTCAGATTTATTAAAATGTTATTTACATTCAGAAAAGTGTCGATGGTTCTATTAAGAACTGTTCACTGAAAGATTCTTTGGGGGGAACCAAAAATAGTTATTTTATTGCATCACTGTGGAACCTTCGTTTTAAGAATGTACGTACGAAAAAAACTGAGACAATGTTCCACAGAAAATAAAAGCCTCACACAGGTTTGGAACAACATGAAGGTGAGTAAATAAAGACCAAATGTTCCGTTTTAACTGAACTATCCCGTAACTAGTGATGTTTGCCTACTGCTATACAGTGGACTACACTCTGATTTTATAATGTCACCGTGTTGAACTTGAGCAAGCTTTGGTCGACTGCCTCCACCACATGATTTTTTCCCCATTTGAAAAACAACAGCCGACAGAATCAGATGTAATACTTCACATCCACTACTAATCACCTAAGACTGTCAAGAGTTTCCACCCTACTTTCCCAGCATCCTCGGGACGCTTTCTAACGGTGTTTGGGAGCATCTCCAAGGACAGAAGACTTGCGTGAGGGATATCGGCGTTAAAATAGGAATGGATAGAACAGAGCGGCTCTGCGGCAGTCAGCCTGTGATTGATGTAAGCGTGTTCCCCATCCCCCTCCACCAGTTCTGTCCGTACATCTGTCTCTCCACCCTCCCTCCGCCTTCTCCTCGCTGTGATGTTATCTCAGAGTCTGTGTGTCTGTAGGCAGGAGGTGACGCAGTGTCTGTCTGAATCCAGACAAAGAGACAAACTCATCAGACACCAGAGAACGGCTAAAGTCAGGAGAGGGGGTGGGTGAGAGGGAACAAAACTTCCCTCGGAGGCCAAACAATGAGAGCAGTCCTGAATTCAAACCATCCCTCAGCCTTCACAAACCACCAACCCAACAGAAAACAGGCCCTCGCACGCTGTCGACTTCATCAGATAAACCCAGACAAACGATTCAGGCCTCACTTTGCCTAATTGACAAAGAAGAACAAGATCACTCACACAGGTTCCCATGGAGTAACACTTCCCATAGTGCACCCCGGTGAGTCTGCAAGAGCCCCCGTGTTTACTATGAAGAGGAGAAGACTTTCTCCAGCTCTCAAAATATTAAAATCATGAATACAACGAAGTAGTTGCTGGAGACTGTACTGAAAATAATGCTGTTGGATTTAATTTAAGTTATTTTCACTCAGAAATCACTAGCGGATTTCACAAACCATTACAAAGAAACAGTAATCAATACGGTGAATTTAACTTCTAGAAGTAGAAAGACTGAAAATTTATTTTTTCTGTTTTATTTACCTTTAAAAAAAAACTAAAACAATTGAAAAAAGAAGTAAAACTATAAAATTTAACTGTAAATTTAAACTATTTAACAGTGTAGTGTGTAAAAATTTATATATCAGGTAGCACCTTAATACAATAAAATATCAATATAATACAGCACAGATTACTGTAAGACAATCATAAGATTGGCTGCAATGTAGCCAACTCACAACCTTTCGATCTGAGATTATAGATCAACATATATCAATGATTATTTATGACAGTCGCATCCCATTTACCCTGTGGGCTGTGTGTGCCTCGATAAAGAGAGAATCACAAACAATAACGTATTATTATGAGGTTCCTGGGGTTTGACGAGAGCTGAAGGTGAACTGAATCGTGAGGTTTTGGTGATCGTGACCTTAAACCAAAAACACGGGCTATGAGTGAACGTGTCTTCATTTGAGGCTGATTTATCAAAATTGGAGTTTAGTAACATTTCTAAATAATTGCATGTTTCAAGGGTAACGTTACTCATTGAGGAAAACGGTTCCTTACATAGATGTGATTGTTTACTGTCTTTACAATACAGCCTTGTATAGTAATGTGTATATACACAAACACAAAGAAACTTGTTTAGTAAATATATAGTATATACATATTTAGTGCTGTCAAATGATTAATAGCTTTAAATATATATATATATATATATATATATATATATATATATATATATATATATATATATTTTACATTTTTGTGTTTATATGTGTGTAGTACTATATTTATTATCTATACATGAATACAAACACATACTGTATATATTTTGAAAATATTTACATGTATACTGGCGACACTGATATATTTTGTATTCTTATATTTTATATTACATATAAATATATTTAATTAATAACAATTTTTTTCTTAAATATAGACATGCATGTGATTGCATTTATACATAGTAAATAAAAACAGTATACACACACATTATGTAAACTTATTTTTTTTCTTTTGATGCGATTAATCGTTTGGCCGCACCCTCTCTCTCTCTCTATATATTATTTTTTTACAGTGTAGTGTGTAATTATATATATATATATATATATATATATATATATATATATATATATATATATATAGATATATAGTCCATTATTGAAGGTTATGTAGAGCTTCAGTCTCTTCGCAAATATCTCAGTGTGACATTATCATAAGTGAGTGAATGTGAGGATGTATAATCGCGTGTATATCCTCTAGATCGGGTTTGTGTCACTGTGAACACATTGTGATGAGAGTTTGTGAACGCCTGGCCTGTTTCTGTTGTCGTCGTACAGTAAAATGCGGATATAAGACTTGACGAAAGCAAACAACTGAATGCCACACTGTATCATGATGATCACGATCACCTCCACGAGACCCGCTTTACACGAACGAGGAAATGAAAAGTGTTTACGATACCTGGGATACCTACAATTCACTTTGAAAGGGTTGGTCTGTTTGCGTCTGGACATATTATCCCCGACTCCCGGAGGAAAAAGAGCCGGATCTCTTCTTGGATCCGACTGGTGTGGAGATGCTTTCGGCCAATCCGAGGGTAAATGTGTTAAAGCGGAAAACAATTCCGCAAACAAATCGCGCCCGACGGACAGAAGTGAGCAGCCGACGGCTACATTGGTCAGGTTCATTTGACTAAAAGAGAATAAAAGAGCACTTTTGCGCACACAGACATCTCGGTCTCGGTCGATGAGAGCGCGTGCATGTCGACAGAGCTCGGTTTCCAAACACGAGAGACCGGAGGAAGATGAGGAGAGTAGATGTGAAAGCCTGCGCCACTGTAGCCGGGAGAATGCACTGCAGAGACTCTTCACCTACATGCATTTCAAGCGATGAGCAGAAGTGAGAAGAATAACTAATGTAACAATCCGCCTCCCACAATGTACCTATAGGGGGCGCTCTGTGGCTCACAATCCCACTTACACATTAAATTACATTCACGTGTTTCGTCTATTTAGAAACAGTCGTCATACGTGTTAACGTTATCATTCATATACTCAAATTTTGCAAATTTTTGCAAAAAACGGAAAGAAGGTCGCAGCATGTTTCGCGGAATCGTATTCTCCAACTCAGCGGTGATTGGTTCATCGACTACAGCGCTGAGAAAAGTAACAATCGCCACGTGCTGAGCTTCGCGATTAAACTTCTATTCAGTGGGTACAATATTGAAGGCATTATAAAGCCCCTTGTGCGGTGCTAATAAAATATATTAAATATTTTATAAACAAAAATACTTGCGCTGAGAGATAATCTGATTGTTGCACTGATAAATAGTTTGTATAATGCATGTTAATGAACAAATGTATTATCTGCCCGATGAACTTCGCGAATTTGACCACTCGGCGATTACTTCCTAGCCGTTTTTCTCCAGCCCCTTTTTGATAACACTTTCTGCATCTTACCTTTCTAGCAGTTTTTCAATTTCTATGATTGTACGCCTGTTCGGTTTGTAGGAAAAAAGGAGACGCATTATGGGATACACATACGTGGATGTGAAGTACAAATCTATCTATCTATCTATCTATCTATCTATCTATCTATCTATCTATCTATCTATCTATCTATCTATCTATCTATCTATCTATCTATCTATCTATCTTTTGACAGACTGCTTAATGTAAAAAATAATATGTATCAAACTTGATTAATTTGCATAAATTAATTCTAAATTCAAATTAAAAAATAAATGTTCAGAGACATGAAAAATTAGATTTAGATTAAAAAACTTCAACCATTGCTAATAATACTTAATATAATTATGATTAAATTATAATTTTAAAATATGATTAATTATAAGTTTGGCGTTACTATTAAGAAAAGCCAATTACAATACATTATACAACATAATATTATCACAAGATTATGTATATAATATATTTTACAATATGAAAGTAATTATATGGCTCTGGAAACAAGAGGCTGTCCTTATAATGTCATGCTTAATTTTCTCACACACAATAAATATAGAGTAGCGTGTGGTAAAATGATCCACTACTGTTTTTCACAAAATATCCACTTGATAAAGTCAAAATCATCAGAAGGAGGCGTTGCTTAATTACTGTAGTTAACATCAAATCCTTTGTTTTTCCATCAAATGCATTTTAGTTGTTGAACCAAAACATTTGGACTTTTTATTTAAAAATGGCCTCAAGTCAGCATCAGGAAGCTAGTTAGCTAGAATCAGCTAAGAAATATTTTCAAATAGGCTATTATAATTTTGTAACTCATATAGATTATTTTATGTTTGATTTTAAGTTAAAACTGCCTGTACTATGATTTTGCTGTAGAAGTATAAATCAATTTATATTCTGTCAGACTGAGGCCCATCTGTAAGGCAAATCGTCCCCTTGTTACCAATTTTATTTATGTAAAAAAAAAATCTAATAACATTATTTTATATTATGCACACACACACACCGAGAGGCGCCGGAAACAATCGCTCGGGCTCGGACTGCAGCAAACGAGCCCAGTGTAAAAGCCCTCTCAGTCTAGTTCTGTAGGCTACACAATCATGGGGAAGACTGCTGACTTGACAGTTGTCCAAAAGACGACCATTGACACCTTGCACAAGGAGGGCAAGACACAAAAGGTCATTACAAAAGAGGCTGACTGTTCACAGAGCTCTGTCCAAGCACATTAATAGAGAGGCGAAATGAAGGAAAAGATGTGGAAGAAAAAAGTGTACAAGCAAGAGGGATAACCGCACCCTGTGAAAAAAAACCCATTAAAAAATTTGGGGGATATTCACAAAGAGTGGACTGCAGCTGGAGTCAGTGCTTCAAGAACCGCTACACACAGACGTATGCAAGACATGGGTTTCAGCTTCGCATTCCTTGTGTCAAACCACTCTTGAACAACAGACAGCATCAGAAGCATCTCGCTTCAAAAAGGACTGGACTGCTGCTGAGTGGTCCAAAGTTATGTTCTCTGATTAAAGTAAATTTTGCATTTCCTTCGGCTATCAGGGTCCCAAAGTCTGGAGGAAGAGAGGAGAGCCACATAATCCATGTTGCTTGAGGTCCAGTGTAAAGTTTCCACAGTCAGTGATGGTTTGGGGTGACATGTCATCTGCTGCTGTTGGTCCACTGTGTTTTCTGAGGTCCAAGGTCAACACAGCCGTATATCAGGAAGTTTTAGAGCACTTCATGCTTCCTGCTGCTGACCAACTTTATGGAGATGCAGATTTCATTTTCCAACAGGACTTGGCACCTGCACACAGTGCCAAAGCTACCAGTACCTGGTTTAAGGACCATGGTACCCGTTTTTAATTGGCCAGCAAACTCGCCTGACCTTAACCCCATAGAAAATCTATGGGGTATTGTGAAGAGGAAGATGCGATATGCTAGACCCAAGAATGCAGAAGAGCTGAAGGCCACTATCAGAGAAACCTGGGCTCTCACAACACCTGAGCATTTTCTGACATACTTAATTTGGGATTTTCCTTTGTTGTCAGATATAATAATCAAAATTAAAAGAAATAAACATTTGAAATATATCAGTATGTGTGTAATGAATGAATATAATATACAAGTTTAAATTTTCGAATGGAATTAGTGAAATAAATCAACTTTTTGATGATATTCTAATTATATGACCAGCACCTGTACACACACACACACTCATATATATATATATATATATATATATATATATATATGAGTGTGTGTGTGTGTGTACAGGTGCTGGTGCTATAGCATGTTTTATATATATATATATATATATATATATATATATGAGTGCGTGTGACTCTAAAACAGGAACTGATTCCAAGGACTCCCAAAGGGACTGATCATTACGATACTTGTTTGAAACCTCTGTAATGCCAAACTTCACCGCAGGATCTGTTCAGGTCGACTGAACGACCCCTGGCTCACTAAAAGAGAACCAGTTCCGTGAGTCCCACAGGAAGTGCCACACAACACTGCGCGGTGACGTCATCACTGACTGCCACGAGGTGACCGCAGCACGGCTCTTCAGGCAAGTCATCCGCCGGAATGACACGTAGCCTAGCGTTAAAATACAACTACACTCCACTGACATTAAACGAGTAGAAAAACGTGCACTGTACCACGCGTTTACCGGCAAACACAGCTTGGGATGTGTTTAACGAGGCGGATAGAGCGTCTTGCTATATTGTTTTAAAATAAACCACATCTATGCAAGCCATTTGACCGCGTTTTTAAATTCACATTCTTTTATTAATGCACGAACGCAGTTATAAATACTCATAAACGCAGAGGTGACAACTCCTCACATCCGCATTATTGAAGTTCTGAACATCAGTTAATGTAACCCTCCGCCTGCGGTAGTAGTTATCCCTCCGCCTGCGGTAGAAGTGCTGAGGCTGGGACCGCCGCCATTTTGAATGTCTGGTCCGTTCCTCCTTCCGTCGATTGACAAGATTGCACCTGTTTTCCGGTCTCGTAACGGCTGGTGAGTGGGAGCTCATTTTAACCAACTGAACGATTGTCCAGCTCGGAGCTGTCACGCCGCTCGGGTTTACTTTCTTCGTCTCTTGGGCTGCATGTGAAGTGCCGCGCGCAGGCTAGTGCTAACGGCAGCTCGCACCGGGGCGCTAACGGTCGCCGCTTGCTCAACTATCGCTCATGGTGCATGTCCACGGGGCGGAGGACTCTACCGGGCGTGTAATCGCAGTCAGACTGTAGTTTATGTACGTTTCGGGGGGTTTAAAAAAGGAGGTTTGTGTTTAATCCTACGTTAGATCGACGCTCGATTTGAGGCCTGATCACGTCAGACTCCGGTCTGTTAGCAGCGGACTCGCGCAGCGATTCATCCACCGACATCACGGAGCAATAACAAAGGTATTTATCGCAATTTAAAGAGCCTAGAAACGAGTATTAATAGAGGAGCGCGAACTTGACCAGAGCGTGATGTTTCGTCACCTCACTGTTTATCAGTTAGCTTAGCATCAGGCGGATCCTCAAACATGGAAACCTTCAACAATCTCGCTTAGCTGTACATAATAAGCCGTTATGGTGTTCGTTTTAAGTTAATGTAACGTTAGTGTTGAAGGTGAAGAATGTGAGGTGTGTGATGCCACTCCTTGTGTGTTTTAGACTTGTTTAGTCCCCAGGTAACGTTAGGGTCGAGGGAGATGTTCAATCATTCTTGTTGTAAGTTGCTCCATGTATGAATGCTGCCTTCAATATTGTCTGTTTTTTTTTAATGTCTGAACGCTTGTTGGCTTGTGTTGTTGTCTGATTGTCATGTCTGAACACCCGTTGGATTGTGGTGGTGGAGTTGGCATCTCTTCCTTGTGATTGTGGAGTAAGGTTACAGTAATAAAGGAAGTGCATGTGTGTAAACGTGTCCTCTCAGTCCCTGCTGAAGTTTGCATGATCACAGTCTTACATTTGCATCCTCTGTCCACACCAGGAGTGTTATTTATTTATTTTTTACTGTAAGTGGTTATTTTAAAGCTGCATTTTTTTCAATCAACTATCTTTTCATCTTTTAGTTAATTTCTCAATAAATAGCCTCTGCCAGGAATTTTTTTAATGCTTTATTCAAACATTTTCAAGTAAAAATAAATGTAATAGAAAATTACCAAAGTGTCAAGAATTAAAACTCCTCTATCCCTAATCCAAATGTCCATGATGATTTTTTCAGTTTACAGTCACTATTTGGGACTGACAGTATTATTTGCCTACAGGTGCCAGTCTGGATATGCTTCGTTCATTCAGTAAAATAAAGTAACTGCTTGAATATCTGTCTCTGAATGAACGGATATATAAATAGAATGACAGGATCAAAGATGGCACTGTCCAGAAAACCAGGACGTTTTTTTCACTATTATTGAAAGCATGTTATTAAATAAATGGTGCCAATCAAGGCATAGGTTTATCAAGCAGATATTTTAATCAAAATGTCTTTAAACGCTTTTTAATGCAGAGATTAGTCATGTTAGCTCCAGTAGATCTTCAGATGAACAGATGAGCTCATTTCTCCATCATACAGAGACCTCCTCGGTGTCTTGTGTCTGTGAACTGATGCTTTTTAAACTTCCCTCTTTATGATGACATTCTCAATTATAAAGTTGACAGGGATTTTTTTATTTTTATTTTTTTAAAATTTGTGCAGTGAATATTGGACAGTTTGATGCAAGGCACTAAATAGTGACTTTTTCAAATTTAGTCCCAGTCTTAATTTTTTTTTATTTTTTTTATTTCTTCTTTATGCAGAGCACCATTAATCACTGGGACAGTCCACCAAGATCGATATATTGCCGCTAATGATGCCACTCGGTCTTACTACAAAGTAATTTTTTATTACTACAAAATCCAGTAGTGAGTGAATAGTGTTTTTTCTTTCTTAATGTGGGTTATTACTTAATTACTAGTAATTATTGATGAACTGAAATTTTGGCAAATGAAGATATACTGTGCTTTTTTTTTTTTTTGCTAAATGAAAAAAAAAAATGGTGCATTACTACTAGTGAACATTCATCTTCACTAATACTTATTTTTGGCGGATTCTCCCCATGTTTGCAGTTATATGCGGTTGGCAGGAGAAACAATGCTCTTATTGTCTGGTAATGGGAGGTATGATCACGTAAAGCTGACCTTGAAGAAACTATTCTTCTCTTGAAGTAAAAAGCTGCCGCACCTAGGGTCACCTTCTGTCACTCTTCTGTCTTCTAAGCACTGAGCTGTAAGTGGAAGAGCGTGTGTTTGGAAAGCAGCCTGCGTTTTGTTGTAGTTGAATGACATGCTTCCTCTTGCTGTCAAGGTGCTTTCCTCATTCATTCATTCCTCTGTAAAGGTTATGGCAGGACTGATGTCACAATATTGGATGCTGAATTACAAGCCGTCATGAAGCTGATGATCTGCTTCTACATGGCTATGATTCTCAGTGTTTGGATGCCAGCTCGTTTGATGTTGAAATCCCATCTTGTGTTTCTCTCTTACATTTTAAATCCAGGGAGAGTAGCTCAGTGGCAGGAGCCGTACCGGGAATATGAAGCACTTTCTTGTCTCACACTTGTTCCCTTGATTGAGCCGTCTAAACAGCCTTATATCCTGAAGTAAGGCAAACTTTAATCTTCTATGTGCAGGGGAGAGGAGGGCTTGTGGGAGAAAAATGCATCCGATTCAATGTAGATCCTCCTAGTTCTGCAATACAAGGCAGACACACATTTTAATAAGAGTCCCACTCTTTAACTTTTGGATGGTTTGTTCCAGTGGTTTTATCTTCGTAGCAGTATACTTTTTTTTTTTTACTCTCCAAAGCAGCACTAGTTATTGGGGAAGTCCACCAGAAGTGATATGTCCTCATGTGCTGTTTAAGTGTACAACAGCTGTAGGGTTTTCTGAGTAACTATCTAGTTCTGAGATTTCTTGCTGCAGTATTAATCTACTACATTGCTTTAAAGTGCTAGTGCACCCAAAATTGACAAATGGCAGTAATTAACTCATGTTGTTCCAAGCCTGTTTGCATTTCTTATGTGAGAAATGGAAGATATTTTGAAGAAGGATTCAAACATATCATCTTATGTGCTCCACGTCTGTACAGGTTTGGGACTACATGAGAATGAGTACATGAAAGACTTTAGTTTTTTTGTGAGTTATAGCTTAAGTAATCATCTTGATTGTGTCAAGTCACTACCTGTGTTATAAAATGGGAAGTCCTGGTTTCTATTTGGTAAATGCAGCTTTCCTTCAGCAGTATAGTATCATCTGCTGCATGTCTTACCTAATGACTATTTTAACAGTATAGCTAACCTCTACAATGTACTTTGCACAATTTAATGCCTTACAAAAACATGTAAATTTTAATTATTATTTTTTAACTTTTCTATGCCGAAGATGTGCCAATAATTTGTCTACTATTTTTGCGTTCCTTTTTGACTTGATTGCATTAGATTGGATATATAAGAACACCCTTGTTTTCAGCTTAAGTTAAGCTAGAGCTGCTAATTGCCCTAAGCCTTCATGTCACCTGCATGGAGAGGTTTGCTAATGCTAACAAAGTGCCAAGTAAGCTGAAGAGGCAAGCATTCCTTCCTCAAAGAAAGCAGACTTGGCTTTTCATCAAACTGGCAGAAGACTAAGACCTGTGTGAAGGCATGTGACATAATACAAGAGGCTAGTTACTTATTGCTGGAGCTTACTCAAGTGGAAAAAATGTGATAGCAGAGACGCTGGTTTGATTGTGTCTTTTTGTCTGTCGGTCAAAAAAAAAAAACCTTGCACTGTTTTACTCATTTCTGCATCTTCTGACTGTAATATTTCATTTAAAATGTGGTAAAATTTGAATATGAAATTACATGGACATCTCTTAACTTTATAGTTAATATGTAGGCAGCTGTTATGACACCATATTCAATACAATTCAACTTTTTTTTTTTTATAACGCTTTTTACGATAAAAAAAATTGGTGCAAAGCAACTTTACAGAAAATGAACTTTCTGCAGTATTTAGTAGTGTCTTATCGGTGGCGATTGCCAGTTTATGTTCATATGGCAGAAATGTATGGAAAAATCTATTAAAGATGTAATCAAACAGATGATGAACACTACTAACAGCAATTATTAAATGTTGCAATCTTATAGCAAACTTATAGCAGAATTTGGTAGTTCTGTATGTTGTTTCAGGGTGAGCATCATCTGAGGTACTCTGAGGGTTTGGCATCATCTCTTCTCAGGTGTTCTGGATCCAGACTGGAGCTTGTGTAAATCCTGGTTACCACGGGATGATGCTTCCGTTACTGTATAGAGTGTGTTGAATGGTGCGCTGCGATTAGTTGAGAGGATATATCGCATTCTGCAAAAAATTGAGAAAACGTGACCCAATAACTCGATGCGAATATCGCATTGTGTAAAATTGAAAATTTACTTTTCAATACCGTCCAGACACAAACTCAGTTTGTTTAAAAATGGCGTTTATCGCATTTTTGAACCAAACTCTTAATTTGTACTTTTAGAAAATGTGTATTTCACACATAAGGACCATTCAGAATTAACTAGTGAAGACAAAGGTGTTTAAAATGGGCATGCTTTCAGATGGAGTGAATATATCACAAGACCTAAAGATTCATATCCGTTTTAAGCAACATAATTGATGTTAATTTAAAAGTCTTTGGATTATGCAAGTCTATTTTACTTTTTAGTTTTTTTTTTTTATATAGCGGCTTTACAATATATTTTATACTATATATCTTAAACTGGCTTTACTGATATAATCGCAATAAAGAGTGATATTAATGATGACAAGAATATCACTTTATCTGACCTTTCTCTTAGTATCACTCGGCTCAGTATGGCACGGCTCGGTTGGCGTTTCCACTGCAGTTTACTACCACTTTTTTTTCACGTCGTTATAGTTGCGCTGCCTCTACTGCCTGAAAAACATTTCCAATCTGCATCGCCCCATCAAGCTCTCGCTGGATCCTCTCCTCTGCTGTTAACGAGAGGAATGTCTGTACTTCAACAGACCACGAACCAATCATTTTTTTTTTTTTTTAAAGGTGCGTTTGTTGATTTGTGTCTCTGTGTCATAAGTTCAGTAACGCAGGTAGTGACTATTCTCTCTGGCCAATCAATCTGTGATCAGCAGAGTTTACACGTCACGTTTTGGTAACGGTGTGGTTCACTTGGAACCTCAGCCGAGGTGATATAAAAAAAAAAAAAGTACCTGGTACTGTAACCAGTGGAAAACCCCCAAAAAGTGAACCGTACCATGCAGTGGAAAAGCGCCATTTGAATTTCTCTTTTGAAAGCCATAATAATGAAAAAAAAATGTTTTATCAAAACTGTGAACTTGAGATAAAGGCCACTACATGTTTAATTCCTTGGAATAACACTTTGCTTTATCACATCATGCGTAGTTGGCCAATGACACTGCATAATTGTCATTAAATGCTCTTCTTTGCACTTTCCATCCATTTGCAATCCATCCGTAACCTTTGTTGTTCTGCAGAGAGCTGCTGAGAATGTCTTTGTTTAGCAAGTAATTACTGTAGTGCCTTTCTGGTTGGAGCAGCTTAATTAGGTGCTGCATGCTAACAGATTTAAAGTGCGGGGCTCCTCTGTGATGGAGAGCCAAAAGCAGCTCTCATCTCTGCACTGGAGGGAGGGAGGAATATTAGCTTTTCGTTGTGTCTTAGCTCTGTGTGTGTGTGTGTGTGTGTGTGAGATGGATCTCCTGGTGTGATTAATGTGCTTTCTCAGAGCAGTTAACAACTTGTTGTGCTCCATCTTTCCAGTGTTACCGATTACTTGGTTTTGCAACTTAAATTTAATTACAAGGTGACCTCACACTATCCATGCACTCCATTACTTTGTGTGGGGTGAAAGTACTGTAATGTTTGAACTTGAATGCCATGTCCATTCAACCTCAGTCTGCAGGGTGAGTCATTTCCTGTTCAGTCTGTTTATGTACTCCACATTTATATATTTAACTGCCACAAAGCTGTCCCTGCACATCCTACGACACCTTCCTGCAGTAATCCAGAGAGGTTGTTTTGATAGATGAGCCCCCTCTTTCTATTAGCAGCCCTGTTTCACTCCTTCCATGCTAATATCTCTCTAATTCTCTCGGTTTATGAGCTGAAGATCAGATTTCTCCTCTGTGGCAGATGTTAGCTTGACCTCTACGTTCTGTGCTTTCTTTACCCTTGTATAGATTTTCTGCATAGTTATTAGCCTTCATTTGGGATGCTAATGTATGTTTATTGGTTTTCTCTTTTGATTAGATGTCAGAGATCATTTTTGGAAAGCAAAAGATTAACCAGATTAACTTCAGTGTCTTGAAATTTCAAGTAACGTCCCTCTTACTGTCAAGTAAAAAGGTGTCCTTTTCCGTTTGCTCCAGATGTTTGTGTTAGAGCTGGATTCTTGTTGAATGTTGTAGAAACCCAGTTGGGGAGAAATAGGCAGTCATGTAATCTTACCACGTTGTATGTGTTCACTTTTAATTTTTAATCAGCCTCCAGTAGATTGAAACCTGATTCTGTTGAAGGAATGGAATTTCACATGTGATTCCACCTGCTTGTGTCACATTGGCTGATGGAGCTGATTATGGCCATATTCTGACGTTTGCCTTTTCCAGGCTGACTGTCCCCATAGAAGAAGATTGCTATGTGTGGTAGTCAATTATGAGATGCTCAGGGTCTTTCGGGATTCTTAGACTGATCAAGAGATCGCTCTGGGTTGTTTTGCTTAATTCATCTCGCAGAGCAAGAACGATTTCCCTATTTGCATCATTAACATGGAAATGCTTCATTTAGATTTGAAAAACCGGTTGCTGTTGTGGACTATCTGTCAAAGCTAATTTATTAGTTAATCTAATGAGAAATGTGTGCATTATATAAATGGAAATATCATTCATTAAGCCGGATGTCTAAACAAGTCAACTTGACGGTGTTTAAAAACAAAGCAGTCGTGGCGATATAGTCCAAAAAAAAGTCTTGAGATGCATCTCTACAAAAGTTGGTCTGAAAGAATATGCATTTAGAGGATTTAAAGGTGCAACTTTTCGGGAATGGTGTTTAGTGTGAAACCAAGTAAAGCATTGCAGTAAAATTGTCTAATAACGATAAAGTCCATTTTTAGTCAAAATGGATTAATCTAACCGCCTATCACACAGCAGAAATAAATGCAACAACAGCCAGTCAGTGCATGTCACTAATAAGTCTACATGTTCTGCATATCTCTGTATGAATTAGGGCTGAAAAAATTAGTTAGTAGTTACAACACGGACAAAAAAAATGGTCAACATTTGTCTTGTTGAATAATCTATAAAACACATCCACACCAGTAGTGATGGGAAGTTCGGATCATTTTACTGACTCGGATCTTTGAATATCATTCAGCAAACTGAACAAATGCTTTTTTTAAATAGAGTTCATTTTCAGCAGAATATAATTAAAGCTATGCAGTGTTTACAGGAAACTGAAATGATTAGTTCACCTCCCGAGTCTTCGGTTTGAAGGCATTAGTGCGCAATTAATCGAATGCGATTGTCATGCGCATCTTGTCCGTAATGCCAGTTCTGTGATCAGTTGTAAATGCCATCACATGCTTTCAGATAGAGCAACATTTAATACACAGAGCCGAAGTTCACATACAAGCTATGCTAAATCACTAAATATTTAATTGCGCGATTATGAAATCGTTCTGCGATTTATGAAAGCTGTTTGTGTAGCTTGTCGGTGAACTACAGCTCTGTGTAGTTAATGCTGCACCATCTGAAAGCATGGAAACTCACTTCATAACGTCAGTCGAGTGTTTGAAATAAATGATGTGGCTACATATATTGGCGCTGCTGTGACAGTCCACTGGCTGACACTGTGCTTTCATTACAGAGGATGCCAGCTCCGATCAGACTGCGGGAGCTGATCCGGACAATCCGGACGGCTAGGACCCAGGCCGAGGAGCGAGAGATGATCCAGAAAGAGTGTGCTGCCATTAGGTCATCCTTTAGAGAAGAGGACAACACATACCGCTGTAGAAATGTGGCTAAGCTGCTTTATATGCACATGTTGGGCTACCCGGCACACTTTGGCCAGGTGAGAAAACCGTATTTCAGAAATAAGTCCGGAGTCTTTAAAAGGGCTACAGAAGTGCCCACTTAAACATACAGATTTTTGCAGATTTTCATGTGCAAAATCTCATTTTCAGCTGGAGTGCCTGAAGCTGATTGCATCACAGAAATTCACGGACAAACGGATAGGATACCTGGGAGCCATGCTGCTCCTGGACGAGAGGCAGGACGTCCATCTATTAATGACGAATTGCATCAAGAAGTGAGTGAGCCGAATATGTCATCTTGTCTCAACACTCTCATGAATCAACATCTGGCTGTGTGATTGGTGGGAGTTTAATGTCACACTTGTAGGTGGAGACTGTAAAGAGCAGGATGATTGGGAGCTGCTTCCTGAGTGGGATGGCATTTTAAATTGCATTTCTTAAAATATATACATATATAGTTTCAATCAAAATTATTCAACCCCTCAGTGACTGCAGTGCTTTACAAATAGCTTTTCTGAAGATCCAGGATTTTATAAAAATACCATCTATAACGGTTTACTGCAATTTAAGTGATAACGTCAATAGATAATGTAATATTTTTTTTGTTAGGATTTTTTAATAACACCACTATGTCATAATTATTCAACCCTTATTCATTGCTGTTTTAAGTCACTGTTTTTTTTATTTTTTATAGTGGGGAACAAAATTGTCTTAAAACACTATTAGGCCTTTAGAAGCTCTATTAAAAAAACTTGCTTGAATTAGCTTGAGCCGTTGCACATACATAAACTTCTATGCCCATATAGAAGCTATAGATGAAATGGTTTTATCACATTAGAAAGTCTAAGGCTACATGAAGATTTCCAAGACATTAAAAGTTCCCAGAGACACAGCAGGCTGCCTTTATTCCTTAGCTTATAATGTGTTGTACCAGAAAACCTTTGAGTGTGTTGAAGGAAAAAACACAATATCATAATAAATTCGATCAGATCAATTGAGAAAAATCTGCAATGTACAGCCAAAGACTTGCAAGATGACCTGATGAAAGAATGAAAAATATTTTAATGCAGAGTATAAGAAGAAGAGTGGTTAAGTATGGCCTCTGTGTTGGGGCATCTTGCCGAATGCCACTCTTGACCAAGAAGAGCATGAAAGGCTGACATGAACTTGTTATAATTCATTTGGATAGACCTGTGGAGTTCTGGAAGAATGTTTTATGAAACCGTGTGGCCAAACTGGAACTTTTGTACCCATGGATCAGCGGTATGTCTGGTGCAAAAAAGCCAAAGCTTATAAACAGAAAAACACCATCTCCATGCTCACACACAATTTCACTTTTGGGGGTTGAATAATTTTGAACAGGAATGTTTAGAGCCAATTAGATTTTTATCATTATTCATCAATGTTACATTCTCGTAATCACTCAAATGTGTATTAAGAAACTTTCTCTAATAGTTCACTGATGCCTTTGTTGAATTGTTTTCATAAAACTGTTCTCTGCAACAAAATGCCTTGCAGGTCAAAGGGGTTGAATAATTGTGATTGCCAAACCAGTTCCCTTGTTATTGTAATTATCACAGTTTTTCTTGGGCACCCTCATTTTACATCGAACGTCAAGTCGCAACCACACGTGATAACAAAACTATGACTGAAGATGTACAATTTTGGTGTATATTTTTTAAATTCTAATTTCTGGTTAAATTCAAATCTTTCATGCTCTCAGCGACCAGTCCTTCACTGCATAAAACACATTGTGGTCAGAACGAACCATGTTTGGGCAGATGCATTTATCTAAAGCGACTTGCATTGCATTCAGTCTCTGTTTTTATCAGCTTGTGCATTCTCTGGGAATTAAACCCAAGACTTTGGTGTTGCTACCACCATGTAGCATTCCTGTAGATCATAGAGTAGAGCATTTGATTTCCTACTTTTGTTGCATCCTCTACATCTGATGTTCTCTCTGCAGTGACTTGAACCACAGTACGCAGTATGTGCAGGGACTGTCCTTGTGCACCCTGGGCTGCATGGGCTCATCTGAAATGTGCCGTGACTTAGCTGGAGAAGTGGAGAAACTGCTCAAAACATCAAACTCTTATCTGAGGAAAAAGGTATTTCACCCTTCTTCCACGGCTGAACGTGGACTTCATGTCCAGTTGCTTGTGGAGCTCTGAATGTGTGAAAGGTATTGATATTAGCTCTTCACCTTCAGGCAGCTCTGTGTGCGGTTCACGTCATCCGCAAAGTCCCGGAGCTGATGGAGATGTTCCTGCCAGCAACAAAAAACCTGCTCAGCGAGAAAAATCATGGTGAGAGCTGCACTCTTTAACCTTTCCCATAGGTCTCATTTTATTGTCATAAAAAATGAATTAACAGATGCATCTTTCCTGCAAAGTAGGACATTTCCTTCTTATATGTCTTAAACAAATTGGGAAAATTAATGCATGTTAAATACTTTTTTTTTTTTTTTTTTTTTAAGATTGAAATCGCTTAAATTTTTCTTTAATTGCAATATCGCAATTAAGTAAATTGGGTAGTTTGATTTAAGGTGTATGCTGCTAACTTCTAAAATGGAGAAAAATGTATATTTTTTTTGTAATATAATGTCCTAAGCATTGCATGTTTTCTTGGTGATATTGTTGAAATGTTAAAATGCGAAGTTGACGCTCTCATGTAAAATGTGAGTTCCCCCGATAAGCTTTAGGAAACATAAGCTTTCTTTTTTTCATGCACATTCAGCAGAAACAGGAGAATATTGCTTCGCTGTTCATTCTCCTAATGTAAACACACTTGCCCATGAGTTATATAATGAAATCCGATTAGGAAATAAGTGTATTGTTCTGTGTTTTCTGCAGGAGTTCTCCACACATCTGTTGTCCTGCTCACTGAAATGTGTGAGCGAAGTCCTGACATGCTTTCTCACTTCAGGAAGGTACGTAGCAAGCATTCAACCCTTGACCTTCAGCAGTCCCCTCTAAAACTGTTTGTGCACCACATCAGCCACTCTGATACAAAAGCACTCTTATCAGTTGCTGATAGCATTGACGTGACTACTGAAATGAGACTGTAGTCCTTACTGAAATCTGGATGCTTGTCCCTGATGTAGCTGCAGGTGTGTTTATCTCACTGGGGGATGTATCACAGGTTCTTGCTCTCTGTATATCTGCTTCTACTCTTCCCACCCCCAGCCTGATCTACTGTGCCAGCACACCCACCTCTCATGCTCATAACCGTAGCATTATGTTAAGCTCTTCTCTGAAAGTGACTCTCTTTTCCAATTCCCCCCTAACATCTACTTCATATTTTTTCTGTCATTTGTCTTTGTTACAATTCCTGCATTGTGTTAGAATGAGAAGGTAAGAGGACATTCTGGTTTCATAGCTGGTGCATGCTTAAAGAAAAGAAAACAAAAAACTCTCATCATGATGGTCACTGTAGATGTAATCCAGTTTTTGGTTTTGATGTATTGTTTATTTCTTTTTTCAAATTTTTTTTTTGCAGTTGTTGTCATTTAAGTGTTATTTGTTTTGTTTTTGTTTTTCAGGATTACGTAGACATCATGTACATGTTCACTTGTCCTGCGTTTACCTTTTAGATTAATTTCTCTTTCATGCGGTCACTATTGGGTTGTGGGTTTTCCAATATGTACATTATAATGGGGGCGCATATGAAATGGAGACTTTTGCCAAATTAATAAGGATCATGTTAATGCACACAGAAAAAGTACCAAACAATTAGAATAAACACTGACATGACCTCCATGTCTAAATGTGTAATGAAACCAATCTATTGGAAGATGATCAACTCAGGGTGCCTACGTGTATTGACACTTACTGACCCTTTTTTATGTGCTGTCCTGTTTTGAAATCTCTACGACCCTGCTGTTATCCTTCTGATAGTCTTTAATTTCTTCTCTCACTGTTTTTTTTTTCTTCTAGCTGGTTCCACAACTTGTACGAATCCTGAAGAACCTGATCATGTCAGGATACTCCCCTGAGCACGATGTGTCTGGCATCAGTGACCCTTTCCTGCAGGTAAAGACACATCATCTCCTGTCGGTGTTGCTCTAATTAAAAGTGCCCTAAGTGACGTTGCTTTTAAGTTAGACATGCCCCCTTTTTTTTTAAACCAGGACTACAAAGATAAGGTTTAGTCCAGTAGTAGTTTTGCTGCGGTAGCAATATTGCACTCTTCCATGACAAACTCAAATTTGCTCTGCGCTTGACTTAAACGATTCATCTCACCATGCCCCCAACTTCCTGCTTCCCTTATAACTAAGTTACATTCTAAGTATAAATAGTCCACCTTGTTGCCAGAGGCTATTTACACTAAATCTGCCCACCAATTCGAATAGTAAACATTACAGAAGACAGTGGACAGTCCTCAGATGTCGTACTCCTTTTGATGTGATCGACCCAGGTTCGAATCTGCCTTTTGGTGAACTTTTTTCCCTCCCATTACAAATTTCACATCACAAAAGCTTTTATTTTCAGTCAAAATTAAGGAAATAATCATAGTTGAAAATAAAGTATCGGGTTGGTGTAGGGAGGGCTTTATTGTCCCAATAAGGTGGCATCCATTTAATACTTTACATGCATACTGTTTTATAATGTACTTCAATACTGATGTGCAAATAATTGCCACTATTTGCAATTAGTAGTATAAACAGCAGAAAATCCTGCTATTTTAGCAGTGTAAATAGTCTCTTTCGCTATTTACACTTAGTGCAAATAGCTGCTGCCTAAAATAAAATCTCTTAGCATTTTTAATGCTGCAGTCGATGTGAATTAAATTCTGTAATGTACCTCATGTCATTTGTTTGGTCAGTGGCAAGTAATTGATTTTTAGAGTGGTCCTTAAGTTTGCAATCCATTGTGCATCATATGAGATGATATACCTGTTCTTTATACCTTAAAGCAATCTGATGAGCTCCTCTGGGGCACACTGTGTCTCTTGGCATTTTTAAGGTGCGGATATTGAGGCTGCTGAGAATTCTGGGAAAGGGTGATGATGATTCTAGTGAAGCTATGAATGACATTCTTGCACAGGTAAGCCATCTGATTAGATTCACTTTATAACCAAATTACTCTTTCTTTATACCTTCTAAAGATTTCCCGTCAAATTATTTTTAATAGGTTGCCACAAACACAGAGACGAGTAAAAATGTAGGCAATGCTATCCTCTATGAAACAGTTCTTACGATTATGGACATCAAATCAGAGAGTGGCCTTAGGGTGAGTGTTATTTAGATTGGCAATCCTGAGTGGTTCATGTCAGTTTTATAACATTTAAAAGTGTCTGCAGGAAGTGGTTGAAAATGCTGTTGTTTATATTATTACAGGTTTTAGCAATTAACATTTTGGGACGTTTTCTTCTCAACAATGACAAAAACATCAGGTATGTGAGTGTGATATTCAGGCTTGGTTATAAAGTGAGCAGAGAGAAAGCAGTTTAATGCTGTTCAGTGATGAAGACATTGAGTGATCCATCGACTGAGTGTTATAAATGATGATCTCATCGTCTCTGACACCAGCTTTACTGTGGGCTTGAAGGAGCTTAATTCATAATGCTAGGGCTTTGACATTATGACTCTCCCTGATCAGATATGTGGCATTGACCTCTCTACTGAAGACCGTGCAGACAGACCACAATGCTGTGCAGAGACATCGAAGCACTATCGTGGACTGCTTGAAAGACCTTGATGTGTCCATTAAAAGGTCATTTATGTGCAGGCTATATGACTTTTTTATTTCCGTAATGGCATAAGAGGTTGAGTCCCACTGATTATGCTTTCCTTCCACAGGCGTGCGATGGAGCTGAGCTTTGCCCTGGTTAACGGCAACAACATCCGGGGCATGATGAAAGAGCTTCTGTATTTCCTGGACTCCTGTGACCCTGACTTCAAAGCGGACTGCGCATCAGGGATCTTCCTGGCTGCAGAGAAGTAAGGCTGTTTATTGTAAAATTATGCAAGTCATGTTGCGCAGAACTCGTGTTAGGGAAAGCACCAACGATTTCCATATTGAATAGTCTGTTATTAGAGTTTTAAAATGGTGTAATAGGCCGGTTAAGTGAATTTGATCTAATTTAATAAGCAAGCACTTGAGAAATAAAGAGCTGTTCAAGTGAGTTGTAGAGCAGCTCGTGGCTGTGTGATGATAAAATGAGTGATCCATCGGCAGAAGCTCATTCTGTTGACACTTTTATATCTGACAGCACTGAAAGGGATTTGGTTAGGAGTGTTCGAAGAGATTTACTTGCTTTGATGCTTTTTGCCTTGGTGACTTGGTTTTATATTTTGCAAGCTTTAAACTGCTGTTTTGCACACACATCTAACACTTGTTTTGTTGCAGGTATGCACCCTCCAAAAGATGGCACATAGACACCATTATGAGGGTTTTGACAACGGTAAATGTCTTGCTCTCATTCTTTCTTACTAATAATCTGCTTTACTCCTACCATTAAACTAGGTCATATTCATGATAATTTGAGTTTATCTTTTGATGTCATTTTAAAGTTTTGTAACGTTTGCTGATGAGCTCTTGATATTGAGTGTAAACTGTAAAGAATGATCCTATTATCTCCGACAGCATTTCTTAATCTTAGTCTTGATGTTTGCTTTGAGTTCTGTATGTCATTTAATGCTCTTGTTCCACCAAAATGCTGTTTAGTTTTTTGGGCCAGGGATCTGCAGAAATCTTGAGCCAAATTATTCCATAACCTGACCACAATTAAGCAAGTCCTTAGGACATTTTAACATACACCATAATTTAATTCCGTATAGTTTTGCAGTAGTCTTTCCAGATTGAGTCCCAGTTATTTGTTGCGGACAATATTTTGTCCTCTGGCCTGAGAAGCATTTTAAGAGTTGTTTAGGCCCAGAGCCATGTTTTTTTTTTTGTTGGAAATGGATAAAATAGCTCACTTTTGGTGACATGGTGGTTTAAAAAAAAAACCTTCTTATGTACCGGTTTTGTTTTATCTGCTCTTGTAGGCAGGGAGCTATGTCCGGGATGACTCTGTGCCCAACCTCATCCAGCTCATCACAAATAGTGTAGAGATGCATGCCTACACTGTACAGAGACTCTACAAAGCCCTCCTGGATGACATCTCTCAGGTTAGAAGCATCTTAACACTGTTTTTATTTTATTTTCTTCACTGGCCTTTAAACTTGCAAACCCAAAGTGCAAAACTTGTCATCTGTTAGTTTCATACAAAAAAAATTAAACAGCCAGAACTTTAAATTCTCATGTTTTTCCAAAACCATGTGACAGATTTGGCTTCCTTCAAATGCAGTGTTCATGCTGCTCTTTTCCATTCAGTGTATGAAAGTAGATCGTGACACTTGCTGAGCTCCAATATATAATGACATCGAACTGTTGAAAAACATTCATGCATCTTGTGTGTCTATATTCCTAGTTTTAATGAACTCATAAAATTGCTTTGTGTGAGCAACAGAGTGAAATGTATACCATACTCTAACCCTGAATGCATCATACTCCATTCAAGGATTGTTTGGAATGACATTTGGATGACTAAATGTCAACAGAATTATGTCTGTGTGAACTTAGTCTAACTTTTCTTATAGCAACCTCTAGTGCAGGTGGCATCCTGGTGCATAGGAGAGTATGGAGACCTGTTGGTCTCAGGCCAGTGTGAGGAGGAGGAACCCATTCAGGTAGATGCCCTGTATGCTCTTCAACCACACATATGCTCTTAGTTTGAAGGCAGAACAGTTGTATCTGATTTCATGTCACAGGTTTCTGAAGATGAGGTCCTGGATGTTTTAGAAGGTCTCCTCGTTTCTAACTTGTCCACCCCTGTAACGAGAGCTTATTCCCTGACCGCTATCATGAAGCTGTCCACCCGCTTCAGCAGCGTGAAGTAAGCAATCCTATTCTGAAGCACTTTTGATAAAAGCATGAGGATGTATTTTCTTGAAATGAGCTTGTGTACCCAAGCGGATGAGGTCATGATCTTCCATTTATTTTCATTTTCTCTGCAGTCGAATCAAAAAAGTGGTGTCGATATACGGCAGCAGCATAGACGTGGAGCTGCAGCAGAGAGCTGTCGAATATAACGCACTTTTCAAAAAATATGATCACATGAGGTAAGAGATCACCTACTGTTCCAGACTCATGTTTGTCACACTTCATTTTCATTTGTAATTTAAATTAAGCTTCAGTTTGTTATCCTCACTCTTTCTTCCTCTTTCCCATGAAGACCTGCATTGCTAGAACGAATGCCTATTATGGAGAAAACTGCTAGTAACGGCCCAACAGATATTGTTCAGACCAATGGAGAAACCGATTCAACCATCCTGGACACAAAACATCTGCCCAACATTACTCAACCAGCCAGTCAGGTGGGTTTCTAGAGCATGGTTTCTCAATCCAAACCTGTGCACATAATAGGCATCTCAATAATCTGACTGTGCATTCAGCCTCTAAATGTGTGTATTTTCCTCATAAACATGCAAAAAAACAGGATGTCAACAACGCCAGTATACATAACACACCATTACTTTGCTGAAAGTACATTGCATTTATAATGCATGCCTAAAGAGCACACCTCATCTACAAAAAAAAATTATTCTGCAGTATGAAGTGGCAGTGTAGTTCATTGAGCGCTCTACTAATGATCTGATGAGTTGAATCAGGTGTTACCACATAAGGGAGACGTCCAAAATGCATGATCTAGCCGAAGTGGAGCATGTAAAAAAAAAAAAAAAAAATGCTAATGTTCTGTGTTTCATGTTTTACAGGCGAATGATTTATTAGACCTACTTGGAGGTAATGATGTGGTACCTGTTATCCAAACAACTGTTCCCACAAAGCCTGCGTCAGCTGGAGGAGAACTGCTGGATCTGCTGGGAGACCTTTCTCTGACGGGTCAGCCTTCTGCACACTTCTGCCGCTCCGTAGCAAAAACACGATTTTACTGTAGCTAAGTTCACTTGCACTTAAATAACCCATTTATTATAGGATTGATTGCTCAATCAGATTGTAAAGCTGTCATGTAAACACCTCAATCATTCTGACTGAGCTCGATCTGAATGAAAGTTTGATCGGATGACAGCTGAAATAATCTGATCAACAGGAATAAATGAAGCATGTAAATGCTTGAATCAGACTATTTTCTCAGTCAGATTCAAAAATACTTTGCGTATTTACACTGTGTTTTGATGCATTTGTGTATGTTTTGTCATATGCTTAAGTTTTGTTTGAGATGCATGTAATGCACATGCAAAGAAACATGTGAATCAGATTGCAATGCCCTGCTTATACCATTGTACCGTCTCCCTCTTTAGGTGGTCCGACCCCGACCCCTGCTCCTTCTGTACCCATGTCCCAGCCCTCTTTCCTTTTAGACGGTCTCACTTCACAACCCCTCTTCAATGACATTGCAGCGGGTGAGCTTGCATTAAATTTCATCATAGTGCTTCATTCAAAATAGAACAGTGCAATTATTATATCTGTTTCTTCTTGCAGTCATTCCGCCAATGACGGCGTACAACAAAAATGGTCTAAAAATTGAGTTCACATTTGAGAGGTCCAACCCCAATCCCAATATTGCAGTTATCACCATCCACGCCACCAACTCCAGCGAGGCTGACATGACAGAGTTTGTGTTCCAGGCTGCAGTACCAAAGGTTTGTTCCTTTCCTCTAGTAGTTCTTGTTACTGAGAACCTTAGTTAGTTAACTTGGCTAACCATTTCAAATGCAAGTTATTTTTTTTTTATTTTTTCCCCTCCTTTTTCTCATCACTTAAATGCACTTTTTTGATGAAGGACTGAATTAGGACTGGTTAACACTTGTTTGCATAATCCACATAGCATTTCTGCACATGTTTAATCAACATACTATGAATAAATTAACTTCCCACTATTCCCACTGTGGCTTTTTTTGCACATTTATAGACATGCAGATATAAATTCATATTCATTTACTGTGCATACTGAGAATATTTTCTTAATCTGGTTAAGACAATCACAGAGTTCCCCAAGCATCCTTAAAGCCTTAAATTCACATTGAAGTCAAAAAGTCTAAATATCTAAAATGGTATAACAAAAGTCTAAATTGTAAAGAGGTCTTAAATTTAAGATAGAAAAAGTCAAATTTCATTATTAAACTTGAAAAGGCTACGATTTCATTCAAATAAATGTGAGTACTTCAAGTCAAAATGCGAGTTGAAGAAGGTTATAAGAAAGCATAGTTTTATCTCATCTTTTTGAATGAGCAGCTGGAGGCAATAAAGCATAGACGTTTTAAAATAAGTCTCAGAGTCCCAGTGTATTTCAGGCGTGTTTATAATTAAAAATTACACAGTATGCATACAATCTTTTCTTTCTGAGTATTACTGGCATTTTGGTTACCAAAAAATTGTATCTGGCATTTAATTCAATGTAAGCTTTTATAGCTTCTTCTCTTTTCTGCCCCGTCACAGGAAGAGAAGGCTTATGACCTTAAAACATTTAGTATATTGATTTTACCAGTCTTTTTAATTGCTTTATTTAAACACATGATTGTATAAGAGAAATCCAATATTGAACAATGTATAGTTCATATGTATTGGTATAAAAGTACATTAACTAGTTTTATAATGTAAGCGTATATTGAATAATTCTAGAGTATTTTAAACTCGCAGTTGGATGTGTGCCACAGCCTGTTTAATCAAGACAAGGAATCTGAGATATAATTAATTTTAAGATTAATTATGTTTGTTCTGTATGGACATACAGTATTGTATTTGTGCAGGTCTTAAAAGCTTTTGATTTTTAAAAACTCTGCAGATACTCTGCAATCAGGTTATTGAATTCATGTGAAGCATACACAATCAGAATATGAACAAATTCCTATTAATTTTGGAATTTTCACGTGCATGCAAACATGATTATTGTATAATATCTGCTCCAGTCAAATGCTTAACGGTTTGTTTGTGTTGTTAGACATTCCAGCTGCAGCTTCTGTCCCCCAGCAGTAATGTAGTTCCAGCCCTCAACCAGGGAAGTGTCACGCAGGTCATCAGGGTTCTCAACCCACAGAAGGTAAGATGTTACTGTGAGCCCAGGCCAGTTTCCTATCGCAGTAGATCTTTAGAGATCAGTCCATTCATCCTGAAACGCCTTCAGAAGTCTGGATGAAATCAGAGCAAGGACAGTGGTTTTAGTGCCATGTAAAAAAAAAAATCTAAGATTACTTTATTCTCCAAACATTTTGACTTTATTCTCGTAGTATTACGACTTTATTCTCGAAACATTTTTACTTTATTCTCGTTGTTTTACGACTTTATTCTCTTTGTATTACGACTTTTTTCTCGTTGTATTACGACTTTATTCTCGTTGTATTACGACTTTATTCTCGTTGTATTACGACTTTATTCTCGAAACATTTTTACTTTATTCTCGTTGTATTACGACTTTATTCTCTTTGTATTACGACTTTTTTCTCGTTGTATTACGACTTTTTTCTTGTTGTATTACGACTTTTCTCGAAACATTTCGACTTTATTTTCGTATTAAGACTTTATTCTCAAAACATTTAGACTTTATTCTCGTTGTATTACAACTTTTCTCAAACATTTTGACTTTATTCTCGTAGTATTACGACTTTATTCTCGAAACATTTTTACTTTATTCTTGTTGTATTACGACTTTATTCTCTTTGTATTACGACTTTATTCTCTTTGTATTACGACTTTATTCTCTTTGTATTACGACTTTATTCTCTTTGTATTACGACTTTATTCTCTTTGTATTACGACTTTTTTCTCGTTGTATTACGACTTTTCTCTAAACATTTTGACTATTTTCGTAGTATTACAACTTTTCTCAAACATTTTGACTTTATTCTCGTTGTATTACAACTTTTCTCAAACATTTTGACTTTATTCTCGTAGTATTACGACTTTATTCTCGAAACATTTTTACTTTATTCTCGTTGTATTACGACTTTATTCTCTTTGTATTACGACTTTTTTCTCGTTGTATTACGACTTTTCTTGAAACATTTCGACTTTATTTTCGTATTAAGACTTTATTCTCAAAACATTTAGACTTTATTCTCGTTGTATTACAACTTTTCTCAAACATTTTGACTTTATTCTGGTAGTATTATGACTTTTCTCGAAACATTTCGACTTTTTTTCATATTAAGACTTTATTCTCAAAACATTTAGACTCTATTCTCGTTGTATTACAACTTTTCTCAAACATTTTGACTTTATTCTCGAAACATTTTGACTTTATTCTCGAAACATTTCGACTTTATTCTTGAAACATTTCGACTTTATTCACGAAACATTTCGATTGTATTCTCTAAATATTATGACTTTTTTTCCTCAACGTGGCACTAAAACTTGCCAAATTGTATAGCCCTACAACTCGCACAGAAAACCATTCACGTTTTAAAGTGTGATTTTTATCAGAAAAATCTCAAATTAGGTTTTCCACCTCAAGTTGCGCCGCTCTAGTTTGTCACCAGTAATGCTTACATTTACAGCAATTATGGATAAACATCATAATGTCATGTAGTTTTTCAGCATGCGCCTGACCTGCTCTTTTATTACAGCAACAGTTACGAATGCGGATCAAGCTGACATACACTCACAAAGGCTCTCCTGTACAAGACCTGGCCGAGGTCAACAATTTCCCCCCTCAGTCCTGGCAGTGATCTGCTGCTACCCTTCTGAATCTTAAAGACCCCCAGCAAGGGAACTATGGGAAAGATGTCCCCTCCCCATTCCCAAACGATCCCCCGTGACATCACCACAGACGCTGCCCTGGGGTTGCATGGGAAGCAGTGGAATCTTTCTGACACAGTCAAGAGTTGATGGTTTGAAAACTGATGATGATGAAGACAATTACAGCGGCAGTGAAAATCACAAATATCTCAGTACATATCTTTTCATTTGTTTCTTCGCCCGTCTGTCTTTCTCTCTGCTTCGGGGTTGGTGCAAAATGTCCATACTCACACTTGCACTTAACGTTGTGCACTTCACTTAATCTGTCTCTGTAGTGCACACTCTCTGACTCACCCTGCCGCCCAGGGCCCTTACATGGGGAAACATCACTTGTGGCCACTATACGAAAAGAGCTGCTTGTTTGGTTTGTCTGTTTTGTTTGATTTTTTTCATGTTTTTAATGGGTTTGGTGTATTTTAAGAAAAAGAAAAAAAAAACATACTGAGTTAATTGCAAAAGTCTGAACATTTGCACCTTAACCATTTCAGAATCAAGAGGAAAATGGGTTGTGATGGCGCCTTAAATCATCGTTGTACATGGCATTTCTTAATTTTCGTGTAAGGTTGATCTAATGTCCTGTAATAAAGTATATCAGATGAATGCTCAGATACAAGCGATGTTGTGGCTGCACCGTACTTCACATGAAAGCGTTGCAGCTCATTGTGTGTCAGCAGTAATGTACACACTGTCAGATCTGTCAAGAAGTGCTTGACTTACATCACATGAATTGGCAAGTTCATACAGCTCATACCTTGATTTCTTATTTCTAAGCAGGGCATTGACAATGAAACTGGAGGAGACTGAGAGAGAGACTATTGCTCGTTACGGTTTGCGCAGTTTACATCACCCAGTGGTTTTGCATCATCAAAGCTGTACACTTTTCCCCAAAAACCCTTAATTTGGCATATAGTTATTTTGTTTGCCTCTACTTATCACAGATGGTGTGTTCTTGTGTTGTTGTTTTTTAATCTTCAAATACATTTATATAGATTTGAACATAGCCTACACTAAAGAAGTTTGATTTTTAGATTGAGATCTATTAAAAATGTAAAGTAGTCGAAGAACGTGATCTTAAAATTCAAATTGATTTCTCACTAAATTAACACAACTAGAGGCCCGGCGATATATAATGAGGTTATGCTCAGCGTAGATGCTGTAAATATAGACTATGAATACAAGGCCTTCATGAATGTAGTTATATGCACTGAATGGACTGTTTTTTTTTTCGTTTGACTCTCTGCAGTGATTTGAAGTACAGAAATATTGCCCGATTTAAAGCAATGTGCCTTTGTCATAACCGGTTGAAAGGAAAACCCAGGAAGAGCAAGAACATGATGTCTGGAGAGTAGAGGACTTTTTGTTTTGCTGTCATTTCACTCGAGTTCTCGTTCAGAGGGCGTCTTAAGTCGAGTGTCGGCGTGTTTTCGTGTCTCTTCCAAAGGCAGTTAGCAACATTAACCTGAATATACCTCACATTGTCTTCGTGTTTCGTCTTTGTCGAGTCGGAAGAGCACTATGACTGTTTCATCAAGTCACGTCATCTCTCGCTGCTCTACGTTTTCTTTGCGTAATTACATTCACTATGCCACACTAAAGTCTGGTGACCAAATCAAGAGATGTTCTTTGGGCTTGGGAAATATTTTTAGTGATGCTATGTATATGAAGAAAAAACAAAAGACTTCTCATTCTATTAGCCTCTTTGTGTTTTGTTGCGATTCTTTCGATTTCTTGGCTCTTTGTGTCCATACCGAGGGCTTTTAAGATGCATCAGCGGTTTCTTTTCATCCCTTGTTAAGATCCCGTTTTCTAAGACTTGCTTCAAGTGTGTATAATGTTTGAAGCCCTCCCTCAGAAGGTAGTCTAATTTAACAACTTATCTGTTTATTGGAAAGAAAATGTACTATGTGCTGCCTGTATATTGTATATAATTGTAAAACGCATCAAAAAGATCAAATCAAATAAAAACCCCATTTGAAGACCTGTGACGTTCAGTTAGGGGTGTAATGTGCACATGATCTCGAGTTCGCTTTGTTTTTATCTAGATGTGCGGTGGATCGCAGTCATGTACTACTGAAAGAATTAAATACTGCGTATGGATGTAATTTCTCTTTTCAATATGGTGGCCTGCAGCTGATTTTTTTTTCTCTCTCTCATGTACTCGGTTATAAATAATAATGCAATTTAAAGGGATGGCTCACCCAACAAAAAATCTGTCATTTAAACTCTCCCTCATGACTTTCTGTAGAACACAAGTGTCGGCAATTTTTGTCCAAATCAAGACTAGACTCAATTGATTTTCATTTATATGGAAACCTTTTAAATTTTAGCATCTTGTGCTACAGGTTTGGAATAACCTGAACCGTTCTCTTTATAGTAACATTGCTATGTTGAGGAAAGCTTAAAAACAAAAAAGTTTGAAGTTAGTTTTCCCACAAACCACCTCAATACAGTTTAAAATCATGCATATTCCCAGTTTTTTTTTTTTTTTTTCTGGAAGCACATCCTGTTTCAAAATCGGACTTTCTGAATCTGCTGCTTCTTTAAGATGTTTGCGTATTGAAGAGGGCGAAACAGCCATCTGTGAACTTGCCACATCATCTCTCAGCAAGTTTTCTCACACTGCATGTGAAATAAGCAATGCAAAAAATTTAATTTCCACTCTTTATGTAAACTTCCTCAAGTAATGCAAGCTAAGTTCGAATTCTCAAGTCACCACTGTTCACACTATACCTTGCGATACATGCACAGACCTTTGTACATTTGGAAATATAATGTTGATTCTCCAACTAATCTTCATTAAGAAGTAGACTTTCTTTCGCTCAGTCAGGGGGAGTTGAGCATCATTTGTTTGGGTGTAACTGCTTGACCAGCTGGACTTTGTATCACTTGCTTGGATGATTGCCTTCAGAATCCATCTGAATCCCTTTGTAATCTGTAAAGGTATCGGTTGTTTTTGAAGTGTATCTATACATGTGCCCCATGCATCTCAGATATTTTACACTTGCTATTCAACACATCTGAACTTGTGCAGGAGGGGAGGACGACCCCAGCGAGTCTGACATGCTGAACTGAATCACAGTCCCATGTCCTCCAGGAACGAGTGCTGGACTGAATTCATGACGATGGATGAAAATAACATGGGATATTTTAGACTTATGCTGTGTATTATTGTCTTTGGGTTGGAGAAAATGATCAAATGAAATAATAATAAAACACTCAAACTTGATGTTTGTTGTTTTGTTTTTGGAAACAAGTGGTTTTCTTCAGTTGCAACTGAACCGAGTCTGTGGAAAACCATAATGAATGATCTAGTTTGAGCTTTATTTAATCGGCTGTCACCCTCTTGTGTTAAACTTTGAAACTGCTAATTCTTTCCCCCTTCAAATTATTTTAAAATGTCCTCCAGAATCAAAAAAAAAAAAAAAAAGCTTTCAAAGGAAAAGTTAAAATGAAAATGTACTCTTTCCCAGGCGATCCAAGATTAGGATGAGTTTGTTTCTTCATCAGATTTGGAGCAATGTAGCATTGCATTACTTGCTCAGCAATGGATCCTCTTCAGTGAATGGGTGCCGTCAGAATGAGAGTCCAAACAGCTGATAAAAACATCACAATAATCCACTCCAGCTCATCAATTAATGTCTTTTGAAGTGAAAAACTTCAAAAATCCAACATTTAAGAAGTTTTTTTTCCATTTAAACCATGATGACCATAAAGATGATGTTATTTTAATGCATTTATTCAGGTTTCATTTCATAGGTCTGATCACATGTGGCAAAATTTTATATTGCAGTTATGATGTGATCACGTGCCTGTCTCCATCTCAGCATTTGTACTGAAGCTGCATTACATTTTAAATGTTTTCAGATAAATTCTTCCACTAGCAACGTCCAACATGGACCTTTATATTACAGCTTAATTTGAAACTTCGCCATAGCAAAGAGATAGCTATCATAAATCATAATTACCTATTTGTATTTTAGGTGAGATAAGATTAAAAGTCTGGGTCTAGGGTAAAACAAGATTTATACAGTCTATATAGTTCCCAAGATTGTTTTAATGCCACATACAACAAAAATAAAAGTTGTTGGTAATAGATGTGAATCCTGGGAACATAAATTATTTAACCCATTTTAATTTATTTATTATGAAACGCCTCATTTCTTCTTCGTCTTCTTTCTTACTCAACCTTGTTATGTTTCCCATCACAGATATTATGCTTTATATTTTTCTGAAATGTCAGACTTATCTCAGTATGACTTGATTTATAGCGTGCTGCTAAATGTATGTTCAGTTTAAAGTTTAACTGTTTCAAAACACATTGCACAAGAAGAGCGAGTCATTCCAGTTTTTAGGTGCCAGAGGTCAGAGATTCTTGATAAGAGAGACTCTCACTAGATTTACAGACTGCTCATGGAGGAAGTGCCATTTTTATTTTTATCAGAAACCCTTTTGGTTACCTAAAGGAAGTGGTCGATTTTTTTTTTTTTTTTTTTTCTGGAGAGCTGCATACACAGTAAATGTTCAACCAGTCTTTAATTCTGAATGAAATGAGATTGATAAAAATCAGCGACCCCTGTCAAACCACCAGTTTTAGATCAAGTATGCTTATGAATAATTCAGCAACGGATCTGTAGGAAATGGGCGGTGTCTATAAATAATAATTAGCTCCGCCCCCTCATGTATATTAATTGGGTTTATTTGACAGCCGTGCGCTTCAGTCACACTATGGCGTCTCATCAAATCAGAATGGGATTTTTCTACCGCCTTCTGTACCGGAATTTATCTTTCGCAAATTGTTATCTTACATCTGGATTTCTGTGCTGAAAGACGTCAAATGTAGGCGAAATGAAGGACGAGGAAAGCAGAGCGCGGTCGCTCCAGAGCACCGACACGGAGCGGAGAAGTGCAGCCGGTGTGGAGGATGTCCAGGCGGGCAGCGGAGCGCCGCTGATCCCGGTGCTGCACGGAGCAGGATCGGACCGAGCCCCCGCACCGACAGCCCGAGGAGCAACGGGAATACGCGTTTTAAAGGTACCAGATCCAGCTGCGTTTAGGTCGCAGTGTTGCTGTTAAGCAGCAGGGCCAAAGTAGCACCGTGTGAATCTGTGAACTGCATCAGCAATTATCTGTTTAACACTTCCACGCGCCGCCGTGTTACTAAACCTAGCAGGCTCCAGGACAGCACACTTGAGAGCTGATATGATGCCCGATGCTGCTGTCCGTGTAGGCGGTTCATTCGGTGTTGTGACACAGCCTGTGATACTAGATGGATCATGAAGACATCTAACTGTATTCACTTCATGTCGCTTCTCTCTATTAGTTTGTGGGCTAGAACAGTTCCAGTGTAACGCCTGTTAGTTGGCGTTCTGACTATTTTGTAATTGCTATTTTTGTCTCTGTATACACCGGGGTCAGATGGTCATTGCGTCTCGTCTCCATTTTTTTAGCCACTCGCTCCCTGAGCACTGGTGACATTGCATGTCAGCTGAAAAAAGTTGTCTAGTTTTAAAAACGCGTCTTGAGTATGGCAAGCCGCTTTAACATATAGCCCTTAAAACTGAAGGTCTACATTCAATACTGCTGTGATTCTGTCAGAGTCGTTCAAATCGCAAACGTTTGCGTTTCTACTTTTCAAACTGTTCTTGCAGATAAGTGTACCTGGAGCACGGATTCATGTTTTTAACACTTGTAAGTACACTTAAAGGGATACTCCATCCCAAAATGAAAATTTTGCAATTTATCCCATGTCGTTCCAAACCCGTAAAAGCTTTGTTTGTCTTCAGAACACAATATAAGATATTTATGATGAAAACCGAGAGGCTTGTGATTGTCCCATACGCTGTCAAGTAAATTACACTGTCAAGGCCCAGAAAAGTATGAAAAGCAGACTTTAAAGAACATTTTACATCATTGTTTTAATACTTTATCATTCTTTACAGAAAAATATTTATTTTGATGTGTTGATATCTCGCATACTAAAACACATGCAAAGTACTGTTATGAGATATTACATTTAAAGTAAATATTTTAAATGGACAACATTTTTCACTACAAATATGTAATTACAAATATATAAAAAAATACATGACATACAAGTTTCAATGGGAATGACATTAAAGTATATTATAGTTCCCCAGAAATGCTACTTGGTACATTGGAAAGTACACTTCAACCATATTTCAAAGACTAGAAGTAATTATGAATAATATGGTACTGTTTAATGGTGCCTTTGCCCCCCTAAAGGGGTGCTGGCATAACAATTATGTTTTTATTTTTATTATTATTAACTTGTTTACTGTACATAATAATATGTCTTATAGTTTAAAAGAATCACAATATGGATTATTTTTATTTAAATTTATTTTGTAATTATATAAAATACATATATGTGTGTGCATATATATATATATATATATATAGATATATAGATATATAGATATATAGATATATAGATATATATATATATATATATATATATATATATATATATAGATATAGATATAGATATAGATATATAGATAGATATAGATAGATAGATAGATGGATGTATATTAATAATGAATTGATAATAATTTATATATATATATATTAGGGGTGTAACGATACGCGTATTCGTATTGAACCGTTCGGTACGACGCTTTCGGTTCGGTACGCGGTACGCATTATGTATACCGAACGGTTCGTTGGAGTAATTAATTATATTTGAAAAAAAAAAAAAAAAAAGAGAGAGAGAAATATAATGATATGCGTTCAACAAGGTAGCCCAATAACCCAAACAACGTAACAGGCAACGCCCCTGACACTCCCGAAGAAGAAAAAAACACCAACTTATATGTTTATGTTAGGCTACTCAGCAGGCGCTCGCTCACTCAGTACGCGCTGAAGGTTTGTTGCAAAATAGCCAATGCGTTTAACAGACTAGAAATGAGAAGATCCCCCAATAACCAACAGGTCTGGTGTTTGGGTGCACTTTGGATTCCCTTTAAGCTATAATGGTGATGGCAAGAGAGTGGTGGATAAAAAAACAACGGTATGTCGCATCTGCAACATGACAGGGTACACCAGCGGGAATACAAAAAAAAAACAAAAACAAAAAAAAACACCAGCGGGAATATCTGGGATATATGCGTCAGTACTATCTGGGAAAAGACGAAAAAAAGGAGAAACATGCACGCAGCAAACTATCCCTGCAGCATTTAGACACCGGTATTATAGCTTACAGGGAATCCAACCCAAACACCAGACCTGTTGGTTATTTTAGGATCTTATATTTCTGGTCTGTTAAATGCATTCGACATTTTGCAACGAGCCTTCAGCGCGTGCTGAGTGAGCGAGCGCCTTAGGGGCCGTTCACATATCGTGCCTAAAAACGCGTGGAAAACGCTAGTCGCGCCGCTTTCTCCTCCGCTCATGAGGCGTCTGTCTTTGCTAAGCAACAATGACGTGCTCTCTCCATGAGACGCGGAAATTTCAGCGAAGGATAAATGGATCTGCAGCTCTAAAAATCGCTTACAGTAGCTCTGCTACTAAATTTATTTCAAAATTGCAATCCATATACAACTATGATCAGCTGATCCTTCATCTTGGCTGAGCTCTCAACGTTGTTACGGGAAAGGATGAAGCTGATTGGTTGGTTCTTGTCACATGACCCGCGGTGCGCTTGCGGCATTCTAAAAAGTTGAGATGTTTTTACATTTTGCTGTATCTAAAACGTATCGAACCGAACCGAACCGAACCGTGACATCAGTGTATCGTATCGAACCGAACCGTGAATTTTGTGAACCGTTACACCCCTAATATATATATATATATATATATATATATATATATATATATATATATATATATAAAATAAAATTATATATATATTAAATATATACAAAATGTAAAATTATATGACCAAAAAAAAAAGACCATATAAAAGACAAAAAGACAAAATAACTTTTTTTTAGGTAGTTTTTTATTTTGCGAAATTGAGACTTTGCACCTCCACATATTAAAAAAAAAAAATAATCAAATTGCTGAAAACTAAAATTGAAAAAGATATTAGTTAACAATGGATTACTTAATAAATACTAAAAACACATTAAAATAGTTCTTATAAAATTAAATAGACATTAAAACAGCTTGCCATATATTGAAACGCACTGTATCTAGATGTTAATGAACGCAGGAATGCCTTGTGTGTGAACTGAAAATGCCACGGCCATTATCTGCACAAAACACCTCACATAATACGCCTACAGGAAATATTCCTATCATTATGTTCAGCCATTGTAATAGATAATCAGAACACAATTATATGTCAGTTGCTTCCTCCTGCTTTTGAATGAATAAGCAGTTACCTTGCTGAACTAACAATGCTCCCCCATATTATTAGATCACTGTGCTCTTATCTTATCTAGTTACTCTTATCTATTTGAAAAATTCATTTTCATTATTCACAGCTTTAGGATCTAATGCAATGTTTTCATTTATCAATATTAATAAATGTCAGATATGTCATTATTAATATATTACTATTTATATCATATGTACAGTGAGCCCTAGATAGAGACCGGTGATAATGCTGACGCATTTGATTAGAAAGATGATTAATGCTAAGTTAGCTTGTTCTTAAAAGACGTTTAGTTTAAAGGTCTTTATGCTTATTATTATTTGTACAAAATTATTTAAATAAGTAGAAATCAGAGGTGATTTAGCAATTATTTTTTGTTGATTAGATATTATTCCAAAACATTAATCAAATAGATAAACAAAAATGCACAAAGGTTTATAAATAGTTGAGTCAATTAAGTCATAAAAGCTCTCTGTCTGGTTGAGTATGTGATTAGAAAGGTTTGTAATGATGAGTCTGTGATGATCTTTGTTGCTGTAATTGTTTGGATTATAAAATACATTTGATTTATTCTTTCATAAAAAGTTGCAGACGCTATTAATGTGTGTATTAATTCTATGATATTGTACTGTATTTTAAATGTATTTATTTATTTTAATTTACTGTATTTTATTATATTATAATATTTATTTATTTTATTTTTAAAAGAAGAAAGAATGTCATACAGGTTTGGAACAATTATGAGGTTTGATAATAATAATAATAATAATAATAATAATATTTTTGTTATTCTTCTGCTTATTATTATTTGAAAGTTTGTTTTTGAACTTGTTTGACTTTTTTCTATGGAACAAAATAGTAATAATTATTTTATTTAAAGTAATTAATTAATTAATTGATTTATTTTTATTTGAGAAAAAAAAATCAAGTTTTAAACAACTATTATTATCATCATTTTATTTATTTATTATAATATTTTTATTTATTATAATTTTTTTTATTAATGAACCGGTTGTTCCAAACCAAGATGACATACATACATGCATAAATAAATAAACATATTATTATCATAATTATTATTGAACCCGTTGTTCTAAACCTGTATGACTTACTTTCTTTATTCTGCGGAACCCAAAAGAAGGTCAAATGTATTTATTTATTTTTTGGTCCTTGCAACAAAAGGTCCAGTGTTATTTTAGACACCACAGCTGCTGATGCCAGTAAGTATTGGTCAGAGCATCATCAGAAAATGATTTCACCAGCCGTACTAATGACATATCGTCTCCGAAGTGGTCTCGACTCGCACATCTCTGCAGGGCATTTGTGCCCTGGGTAAATATTTGCACCGGCGTAGTTTTCTGCAAGCGAAAACAAACCCTGGTGTCTCTGAGACAGACTCTGTGTTGCAGGGTGGAGTCCCGACAGCCACTGGCTTGTGGTTACCAGAGCATGATTTCCAACGACTGATTTGGACTGGAAAACACTTAATTTGGCCTTATTTCTAGAAGGCCATAATTTCTAATGATCTAATCCAGACTCTTCTCCGCAGCGTAACATGAAGAGGAACGGCAGTCGAGGCTGTGTGACGAGGAAGACGCGCTTCGGCTCTCGAGAGCGAGACTGGCTGAAGGGTGATGCTCAGCGAGGCTGTGTGTGTCTGTACGGGGCCTCGGAGCCACTGCCTCCAGCCTCGGGCCCCCAGACCTCCACTAGCACCCAGCCGGACCTGAAGCTGGTGCTCTGCTCCACCAACACCACCGCCGAGGAGCTGTGCGCCCAGAGAGATGTGCAGGGTCTCTATCTGCAGCTGCACGGAGACCTAATCAGGTAACAGACACCGAGATAGATGCTCGGTCACCCAGCTCTAATTTTCTGGCTAGACGAGGTCTTGTCCCGAAAATTATCCTCATCTGACTCACACTGTGGACACACACACACACACACACAGGTCAGGGTGTTTATCTGAAAGGACAAGGTGAATATCAGACCCTTATTTCTTACTTATGCCTGCTTACTTGAATTGTAGCGTTATTCCTTCAGCATCTCTTTATATGTTATGGAGATGATCCTTTATAAACTTGTTCATCTTAACTCATGGTTTGAGCGTAAGGATGGCCTGATGGCTCGATGGGTGTGTGAGAGTTTACACTTGTTAAAAAGAAGTGCACTTAATTGTATTGAACATGCATTTGTAGTGTACTTCGAATCAAAGTATATTTTTATCAAACCGAATTTGTGATTGATGTAGTATTTATGGCATAAATGGGCCCTTGAGTGTACTTAAACGCACTTTAATGACTTAAGTGTTGCTTAAGACTCTTAAGTGCACGTTTAAAAAGTTGTAAAAAAATTTAAGTATTGTTTTTTTTGTTTTTTTTATAAACATTTTAATAATCTTAATGTCATGGACTACACTTATTTTGATAGCTTACATACTAAAGCACATGTAAAGTATGCAAAATTTTAACTATGGCATGTTGTTCAATATTATATTTAAAGTTAATGGAGGTTTCAATAGAAATGACGTTAAAATATATTTTAGTATAATTACCATAAAAGATTGTCAGTGCATTTAGAAGTACAGTATAACCAAAATAAGTAATTATGAAATAAAATATAAAGTGTTGGTTAAAAACGCTCTAAAGCGAACTAGCTAACTACAATTTAATTTAATTGCAGTTATTATGCAAAGAAGCATCCGCAATTTTATTCAATTTACACGTAAGTATATTCTTTTTAAAGTATATTATTTCTGTAATAAGTACTTTTTTTAAAAAATATATATTTTTTGAAGCGTGCATATATCAATATGTGATTATTTTTTATTTTCAAGTCAAAATATTTTTAGTGTGATTTTTAGAATGATTTAACTTTTTTTTTTTTTTACAGTACAACTGTAATACTGTCTTGATTTCTTCATGTTTGAATGTAAAACGAACAAGAGTTTACATTTTGGAGTGACCTATCCCTTTAAAATCCTGATTTCCCCCACAAAAACAAAAAACAAAAAAACTGCACATTAGTAATAGTGTCTTAGCATCTGCTAACGATAAGTGCACAGGAGCAAGACACCAGAATATGCAGGCGTTTGCAACACTCCCTTGCTCTCGAGGAGGGCTTGTGCTTTCCTCTGTCTGTGTGTGTGTGTGTGTGTCTGCAGTGTCTGTGGTGGTTTTGAAGGTGTGTTTGACAAAAGAGAGAGAAGCAAGTCATGCTCTCTCTCTCTCTGCCCTTCTGGGACTGACTGTGCTGTGGCTGAGATGGCTGAAGTCACATTATTTAGCAGGAAGCAGTCCAGCTCTGAGCCGAGGTAAAGCCAGGAGGCTAAGCTGAGTTAGCTGTGAGGAGGCTGCACATTAGAGCAGCTCACAGGTACTTCTGCTGGTGTGTGTCTAAAATCGCTAAAGTGTCCGTGTCAGCTGCACTCTGCCTCTCAAAGCAAAGAGCAAAGCCGGGCGACCGCAGAGTCAGGCTGCATGATTAATCACGATATGGCTTAATGACATTTATCTGTTGAAAAGGCTGTGATTTAATGAAATAAACAGATGCACTGCGTGTTTCAGAGTGAAGCGTGGCACTGTGTTGGTTTAGACGTGGTTTACGAGTTTAGCAGCTCAGGTTTTCAGCGTCTCAGAGCAGAAAAACAAACCTCATCTCTGGATCTGAGTTTGGGACACATCTCTGTGCATTTGGACACGTGACATGCACTAACCGTCTTTCCATACTTTTAATGAGAAGCGCTTATCAACAAAAGATAAACAAAATAAGAGAAGTGGTTAAACATTTGAAATTGAAGAAATTAAGACATATAAAAGTATTTTAATATTTATAGTTGCTATTTGAAATAAAATAACCATTGTTATTGTTTACTTAAATACTCAAATACTTAAATACTTTCTTATTTTACAGCGTCATTACAACAGTATTTCTTATTCATTTTGTTTTGTAATTTTTACATTTGTATAAAATAAATATTAGTATTATTACATTGTTATTTTTTTGTGTAGTTTGTGTATTTTACAGGGAAATTAAACATATTTCTCATTTTGTTTCTATTTATTAAACTGTTATATTTTTATTAAATAATTTACTACTACTACTAACAGAAATAATAATTGTTGTTTTATCTTTAACAAATCTTTATACAAGAAAATATATTTAAGTAATTTATTTTTATTATTAATAAATAATAATTTATTATTATTATTATTATTATAATAGTATTTTTTATCTTAAAGCAAATTTACATCCATCACAATAATTACAATACAATTATTATTTATTTATTTATAATAATAATAATAATAATAATAATATAATAATTATTATTATTAAATACAGATTTTTTTTGCATAATTATAATAATGAATTTATTATTTTATTATTTAATAAATTGAATATGAATAATTATAATAATTAGGATAATAATGGTGCAGCTCTTCAGTAATAATGGTGTGCTGAATTGGGCTTCTGCTGAAGGTGCAGTGCTTCAACACGAGGACACCTGACCGGTCTACACTCATGCAGTGCCAGGCTGTGGGTCACAGATTGCAGCGTTCGCTGACCTGTCTGCATCAGAGCGCCACGAGGATCTCTTAACAGGATTAGAGCGGTGGAATGAGATGACGATTTAATCAGGGAGAGAAAGACTGCGGCGCTGCGCGAGCTGGACGATTATGAGGCCAGAAAGAGAGTACTGTCAGACGTCATGAGCTCAGGGTGCTTCTGCTTCAGCTCTTTAATGAATGTTGAGATCTCGAGTTGGACGAGACGAGATCCCTGTGGATTGGGATGTATTGTCTGAAAACACCCAACTCTGTTACAGAGTCTGATCTTAAATCGAAACACCTGTGTGTTGTCACGCTTGTTCAGAGCTGGGATACGAGCACAGGGTCCTGTGGAGGCCCAGTGTTCAGTGCTTGATTACTGAATATTACACTGCATCGTGCTGCCTCTGAAACCTTTTAAGAGTAATTTTCCATAATGTGTACCAGTCTGTCCATAACTCATCGAAAATGGGGTTTTATGGCTTAAGTGTTTCTAAATGCAAATCTGGGAAATTGACTAAAAATATTGATGACCCATTGGTTATGTACAGAGACTGTAAAAATTATTGGCTAAGACTAAATAATTTGGGGAAACGTAATTATGATTTAAAGAGTGTGTGTGTGTGTGTGTGTTTTAAAACTCCAGGCTGGCTATACTTGTTTATAATGCCGTCCAATCAAGTATTTAAGAAAAACATATCTGTGTGTGTGTGTGTGTGTGTGTGTGTGTGTGTGTTTGTATGTATGCAACAAGTAAGGAATATTTGCTGTTGATATAATCCATCTTCTTAAGAAATTTCTTAAAGGAATAGTTCACACATAAATTAAAATTTGGTGAAAATGTACCTATCCTCGAGCCATCAAAAAGATGTAGATGAGTTAGTTTCTTCATCAGAACTGTAGCCTTGCATCACTTGCTCACCAGTTGATGCTCTGCGGTGAATGGGTGCCGTCAGAATGAGAGTCTAAACAGCTGATAAAAACATCACAATAATCCACAGCGCTCCAGTCCATCAGTTAATGTCTTGTGAAGTGAAAAGCCCCATGTTTGTAAAAAACAAATCCATTATTAATATTTTTTTAACATCGGACTGTTGCTTCTGGCTTTAATGTGAGTCCATAATAACACTTCCTCCAGTGGATTATTGTGATGTTTTTATCAGCTGTTTGGACTCTCATTCTGACGGCACCCATTCACTGCAGAGCATCCATTGGTGAGCAAGTGATGCAATGCTACATTTCTGATGAAGAAACTAACTCCTCTGCATCTTGGATGACCTGAGGGAGAGTACATTTTCAGCAAATGTCATTTTTGCGTAAACTGTTCCTATAGGATGCTTTGTGAATCTGACCGATTGTTATGTACTGTATTTATGCATCGCTATCTGAATTGTCATTTGTTTGTGTTTCAGTTTGTGCTCCGCTCTGACTCTGGTCTCTTTGTGTCTGTAGGAGGCTGGACCCCTCCGAGCGTCCTCTTCAGATGGTCTATGACTACCTAACTGCTATGGGCTATGAAGACCCGCTCCGTGTCCAGCAGGAAGCCGCCAACTCAGACCTCAGCTGCATGATCCGCTTCTTCAGTGGTGAGTTGTGGGCCGTGGGAGGCTGGCGCAGGCCCCTGTGAGCCGCTTTCAGTCTGAATGCTGCCGCCGCTAGCTCTATTGACCGAGCCAAAATCCCAGAGCTCTGCGAACCGTTTGCTGGCTTTACAGAGCAAACTCTTTGAGTCCTCCAGAGCTGTTGTGTTGTCCAGTATCCGCTCGAGAGGGAAGCTTGTGCATCCTTTCTGCCTGTCGTTCTCAGTGCGACTGGGTGTAGTCGAACCCTACTGCACGACACGAATCAGTGTTTGCGTATACAACCCCTTTTCCCTCTTCTCTCTTTGGCCTGAAAGCTGTAGAATGAATAATGGGCTTTTTCTCGAGGCATTAGTGTGTGTCAACATCAGTTTTGAGGGAACTGTGTCTGATTCTAGCTCTTTCTCTTCAGTCACACAAAGGATGCCAATTATGCTTTTGTTCCAGCGTGCATCATGTACAAACCTCTTCATGATGATGTTTGAGATTTCAGAACCAGGTTGAGAAAAAAAGCATCAGCAAAATGTGTTTTTCCTCCTTCCAACAAAAAGTATTGTGGCAGTACCACAATGCATTTGTATCAATGTAATAATAAATAATACCATGGCATGTCCACAAACAAGGTATTATTGTAGTATCATATCCAGATAACGCTTTGGTAACATAGGAGGAGGGTGAACCAACTTAAGGGGAAGGCTAAAAGCAGCCAAACGTATTAAACATCATAAACCCTAATTTTTGGGCAACAACCAGACATGGGTGTCATGTAGGCCAATAAAATATGTTTAAAGGGACTGAATTTGTATCTAACATAACTACAGTTAAATAAAAACATTAAAAATTGGTCATTAGGCTATATAACATTTCCTTTACGGTTGTTCGAACAGCGAATAAATTATATATAAAAAGTGACATTATCACTAACTTTGATATATTATGAGTTTGAGCACTCTCAAGAAAAAAAAAAACATCGTTATAATCACTGAAGCTGTAAACACTGTGAAATGAATCTCTTACTTACATTGTACGTGCACCTGCACTTTGTTTTCGCGAAACAGCGATGACTCATCTGAATGCCTCTGATTGGCCGTTGCATTCATGAGCTCAACAGAATCGTGTGTGATTGGTTGAAATGCGCAGCACTGTAAAAACATCAAAGATGAAATATGGGGCAGATCTTAATTTGATGCCACAATCGACACTGTCTATTCATTTACACTTTGTTAGCGACAGACATAATTGATTTGTTTTGTCTGTCTGACCATTTGTTCGTGCAGGTGCATTTTTGTCCAATTTAGTGGCATTTTTGCACCAGGTCCCCATGACCAGGGGAATGATCCGGCTATGCATGGTAATAATACATCATATTAACTTTCATGAGAGAAAGTATGAATAATGAATCTATACACTTAACCACTGTTTCAATTTACCGTTATTTTGTCTATAATAATAACACGCACACACCATAACATACACATATGGGTCAATAATTAATAAAAGGAATGATTATAATACCAAAGACTATATACCGTAGATACAAAGACGTTTATTTTTACTATGAATGGGAAAAAGTGCAACTTTAAAATGCTGTCGTAAAATGGAATGTTATATAAAATGTTTATAAAAATAATTTAGGTTGAAGTACAAAAACTGAAATAAAGTAAATTAAAGCCAAGTAGAAATATATACCTGTGTGTATCTCTCTCTCTCTCTCGAAATCGAAATCTAAAATACTAAAATAACACTGTTTCAGATCCCAAACCTTAAGCACGAGCAACAATAATGCATTATTACATAATGGGAAGCATTCATGAACCGCACTGAAAATTCCCTGCATATGGAAGCGTCCTCCACCCTGTCCTTCCTGAGTGTATTTAAGCAATGGCTCCCCTTGGTCCGGGGCAGTGAGTAAATGCCCATCTGTCAGGGCCGCAGGGGAACGGAGACGTACCATTCCTCATCCTCAGGTCCTGTATACAGTCCCACAGGTCCGCCTGATAAATGGCCACCAAGTCTGAACGGATGACCTGCATCCTCCTCATTTGTCCACTGTGACTGAGGGGACAGTTAAGACTTAGTGGAATAGAGTGCTGCGTGTTCGCGGTCCTAAAACCATCCCGACATCTCGGAGGTGAGGAAGACAATCAGTGTCGTATAGTGTGTTAATCTCAATGTTGCATTGATCTACTGACTCCAACTATTGAAATTCACTTGTTTTTATTTTACTTCACAAGGCTTTATAGTTTCTGGGGTATTGCAAAACACACTGCTTTTGAAATAGTGCAGATGATGCAGTGGATGAGAATAAATCTAACTCTATTTGTGATAATAATAACATCTGCACACCTGCAGGTGCTGTATGCTTTAACTCCCACATTTGTGTCTCCTTCACTAGTGTTATTATTGAATAATAATATTTACAGTAATTTCCAGATTTCAGGTCCAGATTAAATTTCTAAATGCATTTTTTTTCTCATCTGATTTGGTTGAAAATCGGTGTTATTTGAGTATATCACATGTAAAAACGTGTTTTATTGTGTTAAATGTGCACTTGTAGTATAAATCAAATCTTAAAAGTGTGTGTGTGTGTGTATAGTTTATTTATTTATTTTTTAAACCGTACTTGTAGGTAATATAATATTAATAAAATAAAAGACCACTTAAGTGTACTTGGAGAGTACACATTCATGTTTCTAAACTAATTTAAGTATAATTATATATGAAATAAATTGCAAATTAAGTGCACTTAAAGAGAGGACACTTTTATGACCGTTTCTTAACACACTTAAGTACACTTTTAAAAAGTGTTATTCAATATTAATTTTAGTATGTTTTAAAATTAACTCCGTTACAATTTCATCTTTATAAATGTGTAATAAAAAAAACATTTTAATTGATGACACACAAGTTTCAAAAGACATTAAGTATGTTTTGTTTTTACCATAAATGCTTGTCCGTATTTTCAGTATATCAGCAGTACTTTAACCATGTTTGAAATGCAATAGAATTATGAAATTACTTCTAAAGATGGAAGTGCTATTTCAATTAACATGCACTTAAAAGGATGGTTCACCATTGACTTTGAAAAACAAATTTACATCCAATTGGCACTTAAGTACATTCATTTAAAGTATATTATTTCTATATTAAAAGTATGCTCAAGTGTATATTTTCATAAGGACATGTACCTCTGAAAGAGTGCAGTAACACGGCATATAATTCTACTGTAAAGTAGCCATTGTGTTTAATTTGCATCATGTTTTATACCAGAATAAAAAGTGAGTGAAAAGAAAACCGAGCTGCAGCCTGGGGAAAGCTGATTTTGTGCCTTTCGATTGGTTTGTATGCCTTTTGAATCTCATCTTGTAGAAGACAGAGAATCAAAGAGTCAGTTTGAGGCGTCAGTCACGATCCAGCCTGAGCAGTTTCAGAAAAGGGTCATAAATATTCATTTTATCTTTGTTTAGCCAACAACAAAATAAACTTATGTTGCTTTTAACAGCAAATTAGTGTGCATGTTTGCGTTGTGTTCATCTCCAGTCCTGTGTCGTGATGAACGTGGTGTTTTTATCTTTTGTAAGGTGTGTTGTTTTGTAATTGTTCCCAGCAGACGGTTCAAGGTACAGCGTAGCTGCAAAAAAATGGAAAGCTCCAGTTTCAGTGATTCTTTTAAAATGATATTATAGTGATGTGTTATATATATATACATTCATATTGTGTGTGTTAATTGGGAGGGTGAGTGAGTGTGTGCATGTGCTCGTGAACACATTCACATCCTTGTTGAACCAATGTGAGAATGCCAGAAGATGAAGAGAAATGAGAGTTAATAGCAATATAATCCTGATCATGTCGCATCCTATCGATGAAAATCGATTGTAAAATGTCTTACTGTAGATGATGTCATAAAAGTTTAAAGCTATGCCTCGGTATCTAGGAAACATCTGATTTCAGGTATGGTGTTTGATGACTAATTAAAGGAAACCGCAGTCGAGTGGCTGCTGGATTCTGTGCACTTTTTGACTCCATTTTGCCAGGATAGATTAAGGAAGAGAGAAAGAGAGAGATTGCTGTCCTCCCATTGAGTTCAGGCCAGTGGCTTAGTTGCTGGCAAGACCCTGTGAGATTTGGCTGCTCGTTTTGTTAACTTGTGGGAAAAACTACACATCCAGAGCCAGTTCAGAGTGTGTGAAGAGCTATGGACAAACACTCAGTGAGTGGACTTCAGTAAAAGATGCTGTGTCTTTGGTAATGTGGACAAAAGTTGCTCAAAGCAAAGACTCCAAAGGGGTTTTCCACAGCAATCCTATAGGAAAACCATTTTTGGATCCACAAAGAGTCTTTCAGTGATCAGTTCTTAAAAGAAACACGAAAAGAAAAATGTGATTTACTTTGAAAACACCATTAAACAACCAACAGTGAGGCGTAAGCGGATCACTTGGAAATGAACAAGCAAGATCTCACGAGTTAATGCGAATTAGCCACCAATTCACCAAAATAGTTACGAATTGTCATGAGTGTGTTGAAATATCGATCTCCTTGTTTTAATCAATCTTCATTTTAACCGACCAATATCAATCTTTTAGTCTATTTGTTTTAGTTGAAAAAAAAGTGACTTAACATTATTTGTAATGCGCATCCTGTTCAATAATCGCAGTAAGCTTTGTGCTGCAACTTTCAATAAGAAACGGTGTCAGATTTCAAATAATGTGAGTTTTTATCACAAACATCAATCAATACATGTGGTTTTGTTGCTTTTTAATGTGGCTTGACCGCTCACTGTATCAACCTCAGTTCAAACGGCACACGAACTGATCATTTTTTCCCTGTTTACTACTAGTTATAGTACAAAATAAAGGTGAATGAATGAGGATGTGTGTTGAAAGATAAACTTCAACTTACTACTAGAGTTGTTTTTGGCAGCCTGTTTTAATTTGAGTTTTAGTCTAGTCTTTGTGTGAAGCTGTCATTTTAGTTTTTATTAGTTTTAATCACATTTATACTTTTTTTTTTTTTTTTTTTTTTTTTTTTTTTTTTTTTATTTAGTCAGAATTATCCATGACTATGTTCAACAAAAATAAGAGACATTTTAGCATATTGTTTATTTTATAAACCAGATTTGGTCTCATTTTTATTCGTCAACAATATTGCATTATACTTTTAATTATAGTCATCATCACATGACCAGCTTTTACGTTGCGTCTTGTCTCATTTTAGTCAAATGGTGTTGGTTTTTAGTCACAAGGTTCGTTGACGACAATATTTAGTCATCATTTTCATTGACGAAAGCAACATTACATGTTACAAGTTAATTACACATAAAAAGTTTAGGGCAGCAATAGAACTTACGTTTTGAAGTTCGGTTGACATTGGTGGAATTAGCAGTTGAATTTAATATCTTAGGCTGTTAATTTTAACCTTTTAATATTATGGTAATGCACCAACGGACAGGGTTCCTTCTGTAATTTACAGCGTTAGTTTAGTTTTTTCAAACAACACATTTTTTTTATATTTCGGAGTGAATCAGTATCAAATCAAAACAAATTGAGAGCTTTTTAATCAAAATCAAATCATAAAATCTGTTCTAATACCCAGCCCTTGTTCATTAAATACTAGTATTTACACTCCTTCATTCTTATTACTTCATTATGACTGGAGTTTTTTGTTATATCATATATTAACTCTCACGTTTGAAAGTCTAGAGCGTTTTTTTTTTACTGCTGCTTGGTATCTTTTTTTTCTTCTTTTTTTTTTTTACTGTTAAAAAAAGTTACTTGACATCAAACTCAAAGTTTAAATAAAACTCAAATGATATTTTTCACCTTGAAATGCTGTATTCTTGTGCACAGATGTGCTTTATTCTTCTGAAGAGCTTATTTATACTCTTTGGCTGCAGCATATTTTTCCTCAAACACATTAGCCAGTGTCCTCCGTTTTCTCTCGCATTGAAGAAATGGTGCTGTGGTCATGGAACAGTCTGAGGGAGTGAACATCGCTGCTTGCTGACTCAAGAGACACTGAAGGCAGAAACAGGCCCTGAAGTCAGGTCTGGTCCTGCATGCTCGGGTGTTTCCGTGTAGGCAGTACTCCTTTTTTTTGCTCAAAAGTCCCTCCTGGAATGGAATCCACTGGTTAAGGTGATATTAAATGCATATTTTGAGTAAACTAAAGCATTTTTTGACCTTGCATGCATGTAAACTTATTGCAGGAGTCTCCCAAAACAATAAGGAACCTAAAAAAAATGGCAGAATAGGGGCACTTTTTAAAAAAAAAAGCTTTTTTATGTTTAGTTTTCTTTTTAATTTTAGCTTAATGTTATGTGCATTGCCCTTTTTGTTAGTTTTTTAGTTTGCTTAAAAAAAAAAAGCTTTTATTTATTTTCAGCTTTAGTAAATTTCATATTTAGCTTTATTTTAATAAATTTGTAGTTTTAGTGCTTCAAAATGTATTTCAATGCAACATTTCAATATAATTGAAGTCTCTGTTTTTTAAGTTTAAATTTTTCGACTTATTTATTTTATTTTAGCTTTATTTCCGTTAACGAAAACATTATTATAATTAATATAATAATTATTAATTTAGTTTGATGTTAGTTTGATTGATCAAGACATTTGATGTCTTTCCTTAAAAAGTTATTTAAATTCTTTAACTGTTAGGCTACTTATTGTAACAAAAATATTTTTTTATGTCATAATTGCTGTTTTATTACTATATTCCATGGTATTTGCATAATGTCCCAAAACTTTTGATGGTACATTATGGCACTTTATTTAGTTGAATCTGTTTTCTGATGAGTGCTAATCAGAGAGAGCATTTAACCCATTTGGCAAGAACTGAGCTTGTTAATAATGTAGTGAATGTATCTGTTCTCTCTTTGTTATTGAGATCAGCCTTTTGCGGTGAATAAATGAATGCATTGAAATTGCAATTGATGCATTTGCGGGAAATAGGAAGTAACAGCAACACCTACTAGTGTTAACGCGTGTATTTTTAACTTGTCACATTAATGTGTATAGTAATGGCTGCTGGTATTTTTTCAGGTTTCCGTTGCATGCATTGCGTCATGGCATAAAAAAGCTGGACGACTCGTAAAAAGGGGAATAAAGTGGATGTGTCTCATTATTCATAACTAGAGCGGTCATGGAGGTTTGAGTCCCTCAGGAAAGCAGTTGTACAGTCTTTACCCTTGACATTTTTATTATTAGTTTGACTCTTCGTGTTTAAGCCCACTGTGCTTTTTTGCTTAAACAGGGTCAGTATTCCCCTCAGTCCTGATAAAAATGCCTCAAAAAGTCTGTCACTCGTGTTAAATGTTTATTATTATTCCGTAGTAAACCTGTACTTCCGCCCTTACTGGTGCCCCCAGTGTTATATGGGTTAAACAAGCGCACCCATTCATCTCTATACGGGCGATGTTATTTCTGAACTCTCCAGGAGTCTGATCATTTCAAGACTTTGTTCTTTGATGGCGGCCAAACTCTTTGAAGCCAATCCAAGCAGAACCTCAATGAAGTTTGAGAAAGTGTGTTAAAGGTTGACACTAAACACAAATGCATTGTTTTTAAGGTGATGTGTTTTTGCACATAATGGAAGACAATAAAAGCATAGAAATAATGCTTGTTATTTTTCATTTTAAGAGGTATGTGATTCATATTCTTAGTTTTAGTCTTATTATGGGTTGGAATCATCAAGTGACTTTGATGTAGAAGTGTCACAACACATTATTCATGAGACTAGTGCTTATACAGCCAATCAGAAGTATTGGTTGCGAATAATAATTTGCGTGGTTTGAAAGCATGAGTTGCATTTGTCCCCTGGTATGGTGTTTGCAGGTTTATGGAGAAGTGAACATGTAAATGTGTCAACAGATCAGATCACTCATATGTGAATCTGTAATATAATATACTAAAATATCAACTGTATGAGTATGGGCATTGTATTGTACTAACAAACTGTGCATTACTGTGCACATTTATGATTTAGGGCTGCATAATTCTGTTTACACATGTGACCCTGGAGAACAAAACCAGTCTTAAGTCTCTGGGGTATATTTGTAGCAATAGCCAAAAATACATTGTATGAGTCAAAATTATATAGATTTGTATTTTATGCCAAAAATCATTGTGAAGATCATGTTCCATGAAGATTTTTTTTGTAAATTTTCTACAGTAAGTATATCAAAACTTAATTTTTGATAAGTAATATGCATTGCTGAGGACTTCATTTTGACAACTTCCAAGGCGATTTTCTCAGTGTTTTGATTTTTATTTTTTTTGCACCTTTAGATTACAGATCTTCAAATAGTTATCTCTGCCAAATAACAAACCATACATCAATGGAAAGCTTATTTATTCAGCTTTCAAATGATGCAGAAGTCTCAATTTAGAAAAATTGACACTTAAGACTGGTTTTGTAGTCCAGGGTCACATGTATAGATATATAGGCTATATATAAATCTGATGTGCCAATTCTGTCATATATGCAAATATAACTTCCCTAATAATGTTGTTGACTGGCAGTGAGATTGTGCTGCTCTCGAAGTGGCTAAAACAAGTTTAACAGCTGTTAAACTGTACAAAAGTGTTTTTTTTTTTAAGTTGTAAGTGTAACAAAGACTATTGGAGTATGGTTTGCTGTTTCACATCTTTCTACTTCAAAATGTCACATTTAATGGTTACTTGTGGCTTCTTTGTAATTATTTGTGAAGTACACTAGTAATTTTTGAGTGAAAAGTTTCAATGTCATTTTTGTTGTTGTTTTTGTGTATGTGCCACATTACTCTCTGGACTTAAAAAATTGTCCATTTGGGAGGACTAAAGTTTGCAAATGTGGCCTGAACATTCAGATGCATTTACACTTGGTGGAGCGTCTCAAACTTCCTCCTCTCAAAACTGGTGGAAACTGAAACGAAGGGTTTCACGGCTCTCGTCACTCTTTCTCTCATGGCAGCAGTACTAGTAACACATCATCAAGTGTTATATCTGCTGGAGGCATAAAGGCCATGGACTAGGATGAATGGGTTTACCGTGGCCTTCTCTAGTGCAGGCCAGCCACATCTTTGCTGTCTGGCAGTCTTTACAGTGTAAAGATTCACTGGGAGGACATTTAGGCATCCTCCATCACTGAAGGCTTTCATCTGCTCTCAGACGGACTCTTCTCCTGCAATTACGGAGGATTCCTGCGTGTAATTGAGCTCTGGATTGTTTACCACATTGAAAGCGTATCGCGTTGGCCTCTAATGCATCTCAGTGCATTATCTCTCAGTCACAGTGTTGTTCTATTAGCGGAGATTCAAGAGGAAAGTGTATTTTATTTCTGTGCTCTTGTGGCTTGTACAGTTTCAGTCTCTCTCCGTCCGTGTTTTTCCAGATCGCTCGCTATGATGTCAGACAGTGGAGTTCACTGTGATTTAGCGTAGACTCCTCTTCATACAGTCACTTGTATGTCACGGGTCGTGTGGTTTTTAGGAATGCAATCATTAGGTGTTACAGGTGAAATATGTCCATTCAATTTTTGTTGTTCTGTTGGATAATAGAAGTAAACGCCTCCTCGTATGAAGCTGTACAGAAGCCTATTGTTGAATGAATCCATTGTTAGTTCACTCACAATCTTGTCGGTCATCCAGTGTCTTCTCCCACGGGCCGGGCTGGGCTGACGGTTATTGGTTGGTTTGTGTGGTGTGTTTAGTTTGGTGTCGCCACTTTGGCATTGGTGTGCGATGAGCTCTCGTGTCTCTAAAACTCATGACTCATTGACGTGCTCTTCCAGAAGCAACATGTGGTCAGATCTCTGCTGACTAGACAGGCTTTTACTTTTCTTAGATGCTGGATGGAAATGGTTTGGTGACGTAGTGCTGATTTAGTGCCATCGCACACGTGTGTATGTGTCGGTGCATCTGAGGACAGGATGTTTTGGGTTATATGTGGGTTATATATATATATATATATGGAAAATTGATTTATCTATTTCTGAGATTATTATTAATAACATGCAACGTAATTAGGTCATGTGACCAATATTATTCTATGAAATGTTAAATCATGTAGTGTATGGCACATACTGTTCACAAAAGACATTGGGAAGAATGCAATGCATTAAACATGTCCAGTGGTTTATTACAGGCGTTCCCTCCCAAACCCACGCCAGATCTCGAGTCAGAAGTTGACTTGTGGGAAAACTCAAACAAACAGAGCAATGTTTTGAAAGCTGCACAGTGTCACAGCGTTTAAACTCTTCAGGAGGTCGACCTGCGCATGCTTTATTACAACAGCTCTCTGCATATTAGACTTGAATATTTGAACATCCAGAATATTGCATACTTCACCATTAGATCCAAAGTTTGGTCACGTTTCCACTCAGTTTAAGATATTTTATGTTAATATATAACTATTGCAACGATTGTGAATGAAAGATTCTCCTGTCACTGAACTGATCTACAATAATTAGCTATGTTGGTTAATGATTGAGCCACATTTCATGTAGTATGACATTACTTTCTGTTTCTACTCCATACAAGCTGCTGCTCATGGAGGGTGTGTGTGTGTGTGTGTGTGTGTGTGTGTGTGTGTGTGTGTGTGTGTGTGTGTGTGTGTGTGGATCACTATGAGCTGACCAATACATGTGACATGGTTTACTGGCAGCTCAATTCATCCGTTTTCATCCGTTTTCACACTTATCAGCTCACACTTCACACTACATATGGCCTTCATTAGCACATCAATCTCTCTCTCTCTCTCTCTCTCTCTCTCTCTCTCTCTCTCTCTCTCTGTGTGTGTGTGTGTGTGTGTGTGCGCATGTGTGGATCGTTTTTGTACCTTTTCGATAACAAAAAAAGTTCTAAGCAAAACCACAGCAGAACATTTGAACATCTGCGAGCAACACATAACGGTCTTTCGTTACTAAATGATTCATTTTTGAATGAGTCAATGATTCAGTGAGCCATTTATTAAAACATTTTCTTCATTTAATGAATGAATCAGCCGTTTGAACATTGCTCCACTATTTGTCACCACATCATTGGGGGAATTGGTGATCCTCTGCCCGTCTTGACTTCTGAGAGACACTGCCACTCAGAGAGGCTCTTTTTATACCCAATCATGTTGCCAATTGACCTAATAAGTTGCAAATTGGTCCTCCAGCTGTTCCTTATGTACATCTAACTTTTCCGGCCTCTTATTGCTACCTGTCAAAACTTTTTTGTAATGTGTAGCTCTCATGAAATCCAACAGGAGCCAATATTTGGCATGACATTTCAAAATGTCTCCCTTTCAACATTTGATGTGTTATCTATGTTCTATTGTGAATAAAATATAAGTTTATGAGATTTGTAAATTTTTCCATTCCATTTTTTTTACTCACAATTTGTACAGTATCCCAACTTTTTTGAAATCGGGTTTATATATATATATATATATATATATATATATATATATATATATATATATATATATATATATATATATATATATATATATATATATATATATATATATATATATATTTAAAATGTCATACACCAGGGCTGTTAATGCTGTTAATATATATATTAATATATATATATGATTAAGATTTGTTATTTTATATATGTGTGTGTGTGTGTGTTTTTGTGTATGTAATATAAAAATGTAGGTTTACAATGTAACGCATTTTAAATGTTAAAATATGCCATTTACTCAATTTTCCACTAAATGAACGATTGATTATTTATCTCTACTTTGATCAATGCCAACGCACTTTTATTTGAAAAATATTAATTTATTAAATAAAATAAAAAATGCAATTACAGCTTCACTTCACAATTCACAATTCACCACTTCTAGGTTGAGGATGTTTTGCATGATTTTAATTGAAATCCATTTTCATATTGTTTTGGGAGGCATAAAGTCAAGAATTTCAGTGTGCTGCATCCGAGCTGATATCATAATGAAGAAAAAACCTGAAAAAAAAAAAAAACTGGAATACTTTTAAAAAAAAATTTTAATCATAGTTTAGCTGCCTATTAATATTTGAAAAACAATTGTCAGGAGACAATACAACAAATATGGCAAAAAAAAAAAAATCTTAAAATATTATAATTTTGATCATTATCAATGCATTAACTAACATTAAATATCAATGAACATTATATTTGTTACAGTTTTATGATTTTTTTTGCTATTCATTAACTGTTAATTTTTGTATATTTTAAAATTAACTAAGCTTAATAAATGCTTTAGAAGTATTTTTCATTGTAAGTTCATGTTAACTAATGCAACCTTACTGTAAAGTGTTAACAGTATTTGAATAATATTTTAAGCTTCCTTTTAAAACTTTGAAAAAGCATTTGAAAAAAGTCATTTAATTGTGTTTATTTAGTTAGTTAGTTAGTTATGTGACGGTCATTAAATTAAAAATGTCCAAAACTATACACAATCTAACATGAATACAAAGAGTACATTGCTAAAAAACGTGCAACATGTTTCAAGCTTTCTTTTTCTTCATTGAAGACACTTTCGACCCATTGACCTTTACATCATTCACCCAAGATAACAAATGCACAGATAGAAACACGCATTTGCATTGTGAGATCGCTTTTTGCATGGGAAATATATATATCCGTTTAGTTTGATCAATTATATCTGTACTCTAATATTAATACATGGCAGTTGTTGACTGTGGTGTGTGTGTGTGTGTGTGTGTGTGTGTTTGCACAGAGAAACCGGTGAACGCAGACCAGCAGGAGCGGACTCTTCTGAAAGGTGTGTTCAGCGTCAGGAAGGGGAAGACACAGCTCCATAAATGGGCCGAGCGGCAGGTCATCCTGTGCGGGACGAGTCTGATCGTGGCCTCTGTCAAGGACAGCCTGACCGGCAAGATGCACATCCTACCCCTGGTCGGGGGGAAGGTAGGGGTCCACACACACACACACACACACACACACACACACACACCCCGGGCTCTGAGAACAGATAACAGAGAGCAGATGCATCAACACAGCTGTGAATGAATGAGGATGAGGAGGGAAGCGAGGGAGTCACACAACAATCAGACCTTTCTCTGCAGCGTGTGTTAAAGGATCATTCTGGGTTGTTTTCAACCAAATGTCTCTGGACAGAATGTGTGGCATGCTGTCGATTACCACACACAATACTTTCAGCTCCGAATCGTTTCAGTTTCAATTTACAGTAATACACTTCAAGTGGATGTCTAGCAGCCCAGGGGGTTTAAAGACAGAAATGTGTTTTTGTTGAAGCACTTGCATGAATTCTTCAGTGTAAAACCTGTTTTGAATTTTTAAATCCTCAGACGTGCTGGAGAAACTAGTAGTGTGTCTAATTGTAACTTTAATTGTATTATATTATATTTAATAACTTAAATATAATTTAGTGCACTTAGAATTCAAATTATTTTGTATGTTTTAAATGTACTTTTTACATTTTGTATTTTATATGTATGTGTGTGTGTGTGTGTGTGTGTGTGTGTGTGTGTGTGTTTATAAAATTTCAGCAAAAGTAATTATGAAATTACATGCAAAGATGTACTAAAGTCCAACTTAAGTGGGTCAAAAAAAGCACTAGAAGAATCACAATTAACATGAAAGTAAGTTTCCATTAGCATTGCATCACTTGCTCACCAGTGGATCCTCTGCAGTGAATGGGTGCCGTCAAAACATTAAATAAAATTTCACAGTAATCCACAATTAATCCACAGCACTCCAGTCCATCAGTTAATGTCTTGTGAAGTGAAAAGCTGGGTGTTTGTAAGAAACAAATCCATCAATAAGACGTCTTTAACCTCAAATCGTTGCTCCCAGCTAAAACACCACAAAAAGTCCACAATCCATAATATTACCATCTCCAGTGAAAAAGATGTCTCGTTTGAATCAGGAGAGAAATCTGCACAGATTAACCAGCGTTTATGAGCGAAAACAGTCCAAAACAGACAGCTCTAAACAAATAAATGGGTAGATTTTGATTTGAGAGGACATCAGAAATGGATTATAGACTCATATTTTGACTAGAATTCATTGTTTGAAGATAAAACTGCTTAATGATGGATTTGTTTCTCACAAACATGCACCTTCTGGCTTCTCAAGACATAAATTGATGTATTGGAGTGTTTTTTTTTTAAAGCATGGAGGGGTTTTATCAATGCATGTAGTGTCTTCAGGTGACATCCATCTTTCTGGTCTCAGGTGGAGGAGGTGAAGCGGAGACAGCACTGTCTGATGTTCAGCTCCGCCGGACCGCAGGCTCAGACGTACTACGTAAACTTTGACACGCTGGCCGACTACCAGCGCTGGCTTCGGCAGGCTTCGAAAGTGAGTGAATGTGCTGCATCTAATCTAGACATGCATCTAGATTTCATGCGTGATTCAGCAGCCCATCAGTGTTTTCTGTTCTTTTTGATTGTTCAATAAAAAATCCCTGTATTTTCAATCCGGAGGGACGCACCGTACCCACCGCCTGCAGGGAACAGCTCTGCTGAAACAGCTGTCTGTGTTTTCGCTTGAGTTCTGAACGCACACATGTATTGTCCTGAACTTGTAGGTTTGCTTTTTTGTGCTCGGTTGGTCCTCTTTTTTTTTTTTATCATGTAATTAATTGGCTTTCCAAACTCTGGAGTCTAAAGAGGTCTGATCATCTCTGGAGGGCACAGCAGAACCGTCCTGAATAATACAAAACATGTTCTGAACACTTTCGGTTCAGGATGCGTGGGCTGGTGGTGTGTGTGTGCGTGCATGTGTGTGCATGCATGTGTGTGTGTTCGTGTGTGTGCATCCGTGTGTGTGCGTGCGTGCGTGTGCATGCAGGTGTGTGTTTGTGCGTGTGTTTGTGCGTATGCGTGCGTGTGTGTGCGTGTGTGTGCATGCGTGTGTGTGTGCGTATGCGTGTGCATGCGTGTGTGTCTGTGTGTGTGTGTGTGTGTGTGTGTGTGTGTGTGTGTGAGGGTGATCCAGAGGTAAAGGGCTGTTTGAGGTGGCATGATAGATGAGAAGGAGAGCGTGTGTGTGTGTGTGTGTGTGTGTGTGTGTGTGTGTGTGTGTTTGTGTGATGTGAGATCTGATTGACTCCGAACTAAAAGAGCCCTTCAATTCAATCCAAGCTGTTGACTAAAACTGAAACAATTAAAATTATTTTATTTTTTGTCCATTGAAATAAAGCTAAAAAAAATTAATAATAGTATATGAACTAACTGAACTAAATCAACTAACTGAAATAAATATGTTTGAGGTACCTGACCGTACTTGAAGTACTAAAACAAAAACTCAAATGTAATATTTGTTAAAGAGATGTCATAAATGCATAACAAAATTAGTCTAATATAAACCAAAATGAAAAGACAAAATATATCAAATAAAAAGGCTAATTCAAAGTTGTAATAAATATTTTAATAGTAAATAAATAAAACAAAGTCAGTGGGAATTTTATTTATTTGGGAATGTGAATATTATAGAATACTATAGTAGTAGTAGTAGTGGTAGTATTAGTAGTGGTGGTGGTGGTAGTAGTAGTAGTAGTGGTAGTGGTGGTAGTAGTAGTGGTAGTGGTGGTAGTAGTGGTGGTAGTGGTAGTAGTAGTGGTGGTGATAGTGGTGGTAGTAGTGGTGGTAGTGGTAGTAGTAGTAGTGGTGATCGTAGTAGTAGTAGTGGTAGTGGTGGTGGTAGTGGTGATAGTAGTAGTGGTGATAGTAGTAGTAGTAGTAGTGGTAGTAGTAGTAGTAGTCGTAGTAGTAGTAGTAGTGGTGGTGGTAGTGGTGATAGTAGTAGTAGTAGTAGTAGTAGTGGTAGTGATAGTAGTAGTAGTAGTAGTGGTGATAGTAGTAGTGGTAGTAGTAGTGGTAGTTGTAGTGGTGATAGTAGTAGTAGTGGTAGTAGTAGTAGTAGTGGTAGTGGTGGTGGTAGTGGTGGTGGTAGTGGTAGTAGTAGTGGTAGTAGTAGTAGTAGTAGTAGTAGTGGTAGTTGTAGTGGTAGTAGTGGTGGTGGTAGTGGTGATAGTAGTAGTAGTGGTGGTGATCGTAGTAGTAGTAGTGGTAGTGGTGGTAGTAGTAGTGGTGATGGTAGTAGTAGTACTGGTAGTAGTAGTGGTGGTAGTGGTGATAGTAGTAGTGGTAGTGGTGGTGGTGATAGTAGTAGTAGTAGTGGTAGTTGTAGTGGTGGTAGTAGTAGTAGTGGTGATGGTAGTGGTAGTAGTAGTGGTGATAGTAGTAGTAGTGGTGATAGTAGTAGTAGTGGTAGTAGTAGTAGTGGTAGTGGTGGTGGTAGTAGTAGTGGTGATAGTAGTAGTAGTAGTGGTAGTGGTGGTGGTAGTGGTGATAGTAGTAGTAGTGGTGGTGATCGTGGTAGTAGTAGTGGTGATAGTAGTAGTAGTGGTGGTGATCGTGGTAGTTGTAGTGGTGATAGTAGTAGTGGTAGTGGTAGTAGTAGTAGTGGTAGTGGTGGTGGTAGTGGTGATCGTGGTAGTAGTAGTAGTGGTAGTTGTTGTGGTGATAGTAGTAGTGGTGATAGTAGTAGTGGTAGTGGTGGTGGTAGTGGTGGTGGTAGTGGTGATAGTAGTAGTAGTGGTGGTGGTAGTAGTAGTGGTGATAGTAGTA